>NW_024884722.1:14482867-14704404 GCF_019232065.1 Centrocercus urophasianus
TAATAATAATAATAATAATAATAATAATAATAATAATAATAATAATACTTCAAGGCCCTTGATGAGGAATTGTTTCAAAACTACTTTTTCCAAAAAAAGCCAAGAGTTACTCAGCTAAGCAACTAAGGGATGTCAACATACCCTTTCATTTTTCATCTACACAGGATGAAAAATAAGGATGTGTAATTGGAGACAATTTAAAAATATCCATTTTGGCTATAACTAAGATCAGAGCACAACAGAATTAACAGAAGTAATGGTTCATGGGGTAAATTCCATAACACCTCCGGTTTGAGTAATTATTTTGGAAAATAAAATTTAGAAATTAATCTTGAATTAAGATATTTGGAAACCAATAAGAAAACAATTGCACTATGAACAGACAATGAAAGTATTAGTGTTATATATACATAAGGTTAATTTCTCTCTCAGTCAACTCCAAGAGTAAAAAAGATGGGGGGCTCCTGGCAGAGATGAAGCCTCTTCCATACTCTGCTCCTTACACCAAACACAAACATCTTTTTGCACAGAAAACCAACTCCTTGAATGGTCCCAGAATTTAACACAGAAGTGTCATTTCCTATGTGCCTCACAGAATGTTACACACAAACACATTTTACCACATGCACCATGAGACAGCTGCAAGCAGATCCCGGCCAGTTGTGCACTTGCCTTGCATGACCACTGCTGGTCACTATTTCTCCCACCCCTTTGCAACTTTCTTCAGCTCTGACAGGCAGTGAGCTGCAGAGCCACCACATCCTAGAGTGCATCTGCTCAAGGAACAACAGTCTTTTTTTGTTTGTTTGTTTCCTGAAACTGTTAACCCATCTCAATTCCATGAGTTAATTGAACTTCACAAACATGAAATTGTATGTTAAGGAATGGAACTCTAAGCTTTTTACAGATGAGCAAAACAAACTCTCCAAACACCAATTAATGCAATGCAATTAAGTAAATATAGTCCTGTTGGGAATCTTGGAAGTCTGCAGCTAAGGATATCCACTGCTGCAACATATCAAAATGCAATGAACTGATACGTGGAAATTTTAACTGCATCTCAAGAAAAGCTATATGAAGTGGATGAAAAAGAGCTAGAAGACTTGCATTTTTATACCTTTTATCTGGCAGTCAAAGGAGAGAGAATTCACTGCTGGCATAATAATGACTTTGCAAACTGAGATGAAGAGCTACAAAACTCTGAAAATAACATGGTTTATATGATCCATGACACACTGAAGCACATCCACAAAACACAGCCCTCAGAGTCTGAGCAAAAAGCCCCTGCCTATGGTCCTGGGAAGGCAGTGGAGCAGACATCCACAGTGCAGTAATGCCAGCAAGAGAAAAGGGATAAGGACAAGGAAGTCACCCTGTTAAAAGTTACTCTTGCTCCTTTAACATTCGTTCTGAAAACCAAGAACAACACAATCAAGCAAAGGAACATTTCATACCATATAACAACAAGAAAACTACCTTCACTCTTCTGCTCACTTCTTATGCTGGGAATAAGTTTGGGTTTATACTGTTGTTTATCTTGGAAAGTTCCAACTCAAAAAAGGACATGGTGTAATTTGTGTGATAAAAGCAAACCATGTAAACAGACACCAGAATTGCACAAAAGGTTTCTGAGAATTATTTTTAGTAAGGCAGGTGTTCTGCAATTCATTTGTGAGATGAAACCAAGTGAAAAAGCTATAAAAAAAATAAAGGATTGACTGAAACATTCTCATCAACTACTCATTACCTAGTGCACATTAGAACATCAACAGAAATCATACAGCTCATCTAGAATACCTGTGAGAGCAGACATGCAATGCTCTACTGGCCAAGATCACTGATCCACACAGATGAATGTTCTGTTTTCCCTAATGACACTAGAAAGAGTGTATTAGACTAGCCACTGTATGTTTTTCCTCCTGTTCCATTGGCATTTAAAGTAAATATGTTTAAAATGTTAGGGGGCACACTCTTGCCTGCTTCTAATATCTTCTTAGAAGTGTTTTGTTTACCATTTCTCGAATGCCTTTTTGATATTATATCTACTTTACACAGTTTCTGTGGCAGGAAGCTCCAGAAATTAACCACAGAAGCAATTCTTGAGCGTTTTTAAATGGACCTACTAGAAGTTTTACCAAGCGTTTCTCTAGTCCTAGACTTGTAGGATATGAAGAACAGCAGTTCCACATTTCCCTTCATCTGCCACCTTTGTGATCTTTGTAAGGATCCATTACATTCACCTTCAACATTCTTCTAACCAAACTGAATCATTTCAGCTTCTTCAGTCTCTTGGTAATTCAGGACAGTCACAGCAGAGATGCATTATAAGAAAGCATAGTTCTAAGATGGACAGAAAATTATATTCTAATAGTTAGTGATTGAGCTAATATGAAATAAGGAAGGAGCACAGTTAACAAAAAAAAAAGCAAACAAATGAATAAAAATCTAAACTTTCAAAAGGAATAAAGAAAACAGAAACAACAGTGGAACTGATGTTCATTATTAGGCTCATTAGCTTTTCCTGAGACTACAGAGAAAGTTTCCAAAACCCAAAGTTCAATGCTCTCACTGGTTTAACTTACTCCCATGGATGGAGAGAAGCCATAAGAATATTTTTACACACAAAAAAAAAATAATTATGCTTTTGGGTTCTTAATTGTTTGTCATTCTGGTCTCAAGTCACACTGCTAGCTGGTCTTGCTGTACTGTTATGAAGATGGTACTAGGCACTAGTCACAGCACAATTCAGCTACAAGTTACCAGAAAAAAAAAAAAAACAGCAGCACCTGGTGAAAATAAACATCAGTGATGACTATGTGGAAGTTCAACCTAGAAATGCTTACCATCTGAAGTGATTCAATTAAATGCTGACATAATACATAAGTACAAGCAAAACACTAACTTATATCTCAATATCCCTATAAACCAAGACTTTTAAGGTTAATAAACATTGGCAAAACCAAAACACCCTACTTGGGTAACATCTATTATTTCCACGCGACATGAAATCATCAGCTTCAAATTCTGGAGTGGACATTCAGTTACAAGTTCAATTTCTATGGCTTAGAAACTGATATTTAATAGAAACACATTTATGTTACTAACACTATCATCAAAAATTGTCCCTATAAAAACTCAAGTAGTTGTTCACCAATATTTAGCAGATCAGAAGCTTTCAACAGCTTTGTTATGGCCATATTAACAACTGGTGAGAAGAGACTCCTGGAGAACCTTTTCAAATGCATCAAACCTTACTAAAAACTGATAACTTAAGTCTACAGGCAAGATCAAGTATTTCCAGTAGGCTCATAGAGGAGACAATCTTGCCAAATCAATTTGTCAGCTTGTCTTTTAACTCAGGTTCTAACAGCAATATAAAACTGACAAGCTGTGAAAGATCTTCACAGATTTCAACAGAGGCTGACCAAGTATTCTGGATTCCCTTGCAGAAATTTCTTTAAGTCAGTTTGTTTGCTATAATGTACATAATATTTATTTACATGTTTCTGACTTTTAAAAAGCATCTACCATTCACCAACCAGTCTCAAATTACCTAGTGAAAAAACCATCATTGCAATTCCAGCAAGACAAGCCAAGTTTCCACTGTTTACTTTGTCAGTCCATCCTGTTCTGTCTAATTGGTGAAGGTTATCCAATAAACTGTTGTTAACACGTGAAAAAAAAATCCCTGAATAAGAGGTAGGCAAGGTAGGTTCTGTTTAAAAATTGGGCTTCTGTACAGATGGAAGCCTATGAAAGACAGTAGCTAAAGGTGAAACAGGGAGTAACTTAATTAATAGCAATCAAAGCAATAACATTATATACACATAAATGTAACTTAGAATTATTTTAACAATTTTACAACCTAAAATAGGAGGCAAGCTTGACAAGAACAGCTTGTATATAAGATGAGGCCAATGTTTAATCAAAACAGCATTAAGTTAATTATATAAAATACTATTCATCGATTACATTTCTGGATTTTAACTACATAAGCAGCTGACAAATGAACACTATCTGACAAAACTCAGTATGTGCACAAAAGTAGAGAAAACTAAGAACTATGTTTGAGAGAAAAGTATTCAACTTAATTCACTGTATTAAATGTTGGCTTCCCTGCTGGATGTTTCTACTGATCTTTACATGTGCAGAAATCTATTTGCTTACAAATGAAGTTTTCTATATATTAAGTTGTCACCCTCAGACTATTCTCCCCATTTTGTTAGGGGCATTTAAAATTATTTTTACTTCTGCTTGTTTCATTGTTGAAGAGCTGAATGATGATGAGCTTGGTTAAGAAAACAATTTTCTTCCACTATCTTTGGCTGAAAAAGCTGTTCACAAAGAGCAAGATCTCCATCTTCCACTCCTTTTAAGGAGGTCTTCAAAAGAAAAAAAAATACAATGCAAATAATTAAGATTTTGGAATTGAGATGAACTTTTTACTTGAGAGTGGTTCAAAAGATAGTTCTTAGTTTCCACTGATTGAGAGCTGGATGTGCAGACTGGTGTTGTGATAATGTAGTGGTATGACAGCCCCTTCTGGTTCACTTCTTTCCAATGACACACTGCAAATGACTGCTACAACAAATCTCTCTGTAAAGTATGTTAGCATACATATGCTACTGAATACCACCTTCAGAATAATACAGTCCATATGCAAGCTGTATTCAGGTTTTTTCTTCAGAGACAGTTAGCAAGCAGGCATCTGTGCAGGAAAGAAGACTTTCCTATTTTCATTTCTTAGTTTTCATTTTAAAAGTAGATTAATGATAAAGTTCACATTTCTAACAGCCAAGCTGATGGAAACTTCTTTATATTGCTTCCAAACTACCAAACATTTCTGGACTGCAGTCCCATCTCTTCTAGCACCATATATAATGCTTTTGAAAAAGCCTGGCAAATCTTGATCATGAAATGCTGCAGAAACAGATGGCATGCACCCAAAATAGAGGATCACACGGTTGAAAGAAAACCTCACATTGGTGAGGTTTAGATGCAGGAAAAGTAGTGAGGAGAAAATAAGGTAGTACAGAGCTAGCAAGTGGAACTAAAAGGAAGAAAAGTAAAGAAATCTTCCTCTGTTACAAAGATATTTTGGCAATCACTGATAAGCAATAGTGCTCTTAGTGACAGCTAAATTAGGTCCCAGAAAATACAAATACATAGAAAGAAACTTGAAGAGAAAAGAAAAAGAAAAAATACCTTCTCTCTGCCTGCTTTTTTTCTTTTTAATTAAACAAATATAGAAGGAATTTTGATATAACTATAACTATCTTACAGTCCCCAGGGTAGCATCAAACCTAACTGTACAGCTGATTCTGAAAAAGGTAACAAGGTTATGTATGAAGTAACAGTCACACCCTCTGAGACTCTTATAGCACTGCTGTCTTTGCTGTGTCACACTTTCCATCATTCATTTTCCCCTCCCATTAAATCAATTCTGATCTCTTAGATTAATAAGGATTGTAAAAACAGACCTAATGTAGCTCTCTCAGTGTCTTTTATTTTTTCTATTATTCCTCATATGCAAATGAATCAGTAATTGATTGCAGCTTGATGTGACAATTGGGCTTAAGGTCAGAGAATTCCAATAGATAGATATCAAAATTATCAGGACAGCCTGACACCTCTTAGAAGTCCGCTGCATATTTTCTGAGAATATAATATTCTCACTGCCAAAAACCTCCCTCTCTCTATACAAACCTAGTACACTGTCAACTAAAGATTTTGCAAGAGAAAAATAATTCAATAAACTTTCTACTCAGAAGAGTTCATTTCAAGGTATATGTATGTCACTGGCAGAAGATTAAACATACAGCGATATTTCAGCAAGCTTGTTATGTCTAGATATGACATGTTTGGATGCATTGCATCAGAACACACAAAAAGAAAAGCACAATAGCTCTTAAGGAGACAAGACAATTGTAAGAAGACACTAGGAACATGAAAATACTTTGTTTTGCTTCCATTTTCTGTCATGGCTTGAAGATTTCCCCCCATAATTATTATTCATTGTAATAAATCTAAACAAACTCTATACATACACCTAAAAACGTGCCCTAAAGCACCACCTTAATATTTTAAAAGCCATTTTATTAGGGACAAATAGAACTAAATGGCAGAAACGAAAAGATAGTCAAATCACGAGCAAACAGCACCAGACCACACAGACAATACGTTTTCAGATAAGAATGAACATTGGTACCAGATGGAACATTTGAAGCCCAGCAGCATTGCAAAGTCACTGTGCATAGCAGCTTCAGGAAAAACAAAATCCCAGCACTTCAGAGGTGTGAGTTTATTTATTTATTTGAGGAAATGAGTGGGAAGGTGTTGGCTGTTTTTTGGTTGACGGGTATTTTTTGTTTGTTTTTCAATCACCTTTAGTCTAAATTCATTTTACAAAAGGTAGCTTTGTAACCCAGCAATACCGTGTTTCCTTAAACAAAGACAAGGAGTAACAGAATGCACACCACTCTCTTTTTCACCCTGTCTACTTCCCTTCCACTGAACTTGCTGGCTTTCCAGAGTTCACAAGAAGCTCTAAGGACAGCTCACCACCCAGCTGACAGGTAACTGTGTCCCCATGCTGACTGTTCAGGCCAAGTATAGCTAAATTCAAAAGGAGCATACATTAATTCAGAGGAACGCCCAAACCCAGTGTTCCCATTAGAGCAGTGGCTGCAGAAAGCTATGACTAAAAATAAGAATGAATACCAGCAAGATAAGGGGACAGAGGGCACCTTCCTGTTCATTTTGGTCAAACAGATTAATTTACATACAATTCTTTTTACTGTAAAGATAATTTTAAATTAGGATTGCAAATATCTAATAAGAAGTATCCAGGTCAGTTGTTGGTTTCTATAACTTCAGATGTGTTTATGCAAATAAGATATTTGTAATTTCATTTGTGCCCCATTTTCCCTAGAAATTACACTATCAATTGCATTTAACAAAATACTGTAGATGAAAGTTGATAAAAGTTCTTCTGTTGACTGTTTAGATCAATATCAATGACATTATTAGAAAATCAAACAGATATCATTTCTTGATTAAATGAGAATTTCAATTCAGCAGTATAACAGTTAAGTTTTGAAACTAATCATACACTAATAAACAAAAACACTCTTTGTCTAAGTAGTAGTAGAGGATAAGTAATGTACTATTTGCAAAGACAATTTGATTTGTAATCACCAAATTATCTGAGGACTAGCATATAGACAAACAGTAGCTTTTCCCCTTTGTATAATGCTTCCAAATCTAAACATTCTCATCTCACTTTTCCTAAACAGTCTTTAGGACTGAACAGCACATTCCTCAGTGAAAGTCTAATGTTCATTATGAACGTTGAGCACCTCTACCCTGTACCCATGTACAACTTGTCTGCATACAAGTAATGCCAGTAATGTCAATAAATTCATAATAATTACGCATTTACAAGAAATCTTTCTATCTCACTAATTTTATTATTTCAGAACAAGATGCTTCAAGATGACACTGTTTTTGCCTGGGGATGAGCAACTTGGTGGCTATATGTTCTGTACTTAAGCCCTGACAACTAAGGGGCTGAGATTTTAAGGTCCTTTAAGCAGCAAGTTGCACACTGCCTCAAACAAAACAGCCTCCTTCAACAGTGACAGACAGTAACCAGTGTAACCAATAACTGAGAATTGCTATAAAGGATGGGAAGAAGCTATAAAGGATGGGAATTGCTATAAAGGATGGGAAGAAGCTCAAGAGGCAATCATCTCCTAAAATATTTAAAGCGCGGTTAGGGAAGAGGTTTTGTGCTCCTGTTGGCATGAGCCTAAGTTGTCACCCAGCTTCAGAAATACTGTGGGCATGCAGATATTATAAGTACTATGATTTAAAGAAGTTATGCAAATTCCAAAATTTACTGGAATGAAATCACTGAGATTTTTTTTAATCCAGATCACAATCGTTTCAGCAGAGGAAGGTAAATTTCTTCTTGGACTAACTTCTCTTAGCTCATTTCCCAATGGCAAAGATAATAGATCATATGGGGGTTAAGTAGTTCTAAATTTCTTAGCTTTAGCTGCATACAGAAGACTAAAATCACAAACAGAAGCCAATTTTCTAAGCTTATATACCTCAAAACCTGATTTTATTCAACTCTCCAAAGTTTTAAGAACAAAAATAAACAGGTTTCACAGAACAATTAATATGGTTTCTGCATTCTTAGTAAGGCAGAAAACAGTGGTTTGTATGGCTTTTTCCATTCCTGTTTTTCAAAACTCCCAGCTCTACAAGAAATGTTTCTATGTATTACATAGCAAAAGCACTTGGTTTTGATTTTCAAACAAGAATAACTCAAAATTCAATCATAGCCTCCCATCTTCACAATTAGTTTTACTACTACAACTGGCAACTGAAATGCCCACATTAGAACAAATGCACTGAGACCACAATTCCTGTCAAACAACAGCACTGGGATGTGTAGGACTTGCACCCACATGCAGCCAGCTTTCCCCTTCAGTCATGTCCTTAATTACAAGGAGCATTTCTCCCAGTTAATGACATGATTTCCTATAACATATGCCTCATTTTGATATAGGCACATCTTCCAACCATTACTACAGAAACTCTGCAAAAACATCTCATTGTTAAATGTGTAAAACTAAATGAGAGCACAAGTAGCCTTATTGATTCCAAAGCCTGGCACTAGAAGTCAAAATCTTAAAACACTTGCACCCTTTATGTTACAAGTTTTCCACTCTTTACATATAACAATTATTTTTTTAACATACGTGAAGACCAAATATCTGCAGCTATCAATAATACACCACATGATTTATACAGACAGTAAAAAAGAAGAAAAAAAATAGTGAGTAAATTAATCCTAACACCTGTGACTAATACAGCATTCTAAGCAAAAATACAAATTTCCATGTAGTTAAATGAATGTTTCTGTGGATATGTTTGTTGCAGATTTCCATTTATGACAAAAGTTTCCATTAAAATCTATGTTGCATTCAGATTACAGATATTTAGCTATCACAATTATTGTATGCAATAAACATACGAGAATATTCAACATAGTAATATCAGATTTTATGTATTAGCTACTTACTGTTAAGGGCCATAATATTATCCGTTCCTGGATGATGGAAGTTTATTCCCATACGCCCTGTAATACAAATAGAAGCTATTTTTAATGTTTTTATTTCAAAACTGAATGCAATCTATTAATGTGAAAAACTACTGAAGGTGGTGAACATTCAGGGTAGCCAAAGCCTCCACCTACTGCAGATAACCCCTCAGAGCACACTTTTAAGATGTTCAACACTGTAGAACCTCCAACGTTTTGTTCTTATAATACGGAAGAGTCACAGAACAGTGAGAAGTATTTAACAAACTCCTTTGCTTTGTTCTAGATAAGTATTACATTTACCCTTTCAAAATAAGGTCTCAACTCTCAGCCTTCTACTTGCTGCAGTTTATTATAGGCTTCAAATGAAAATGGCATTACATAAACACTCCTTACTGAGTAAAAATAAGTCACAATTCTCCATACTACCTGTGACACTAGGAACAGATCACTGGTGGCTAGAATGCTTATGCTACAACCTGCTATTACTCACTGTTTGAGATAAGATACTGTGTTGGACAAAGCTTTGTTCTAGTGGAGTACAGAAACTCATCTGCACTTTGAAAAGCATTTTTGACCCATAACATGGAGCCATGACATACAGCAGGCTCATTAAGAAAGTCAAATGTACTCTGCTGGTGGCAAGAGTCCCAGAAGAGAGGCAAAATAGTACTAACAGTTTAAAGATTGGCTTAAGAAGATTTTCACTGACTATACAAACTGGGGATGGGAAACAATTCCGATATTTATCTTGTTTTAGAGGAGAATTAGATCACAAAATCCTATTTTTACTGTCAAAAAAATAAATGAGCTAACTTGATAAATATTAAGTAGTATTAGAAACTAAGACCAGTCTTAAGTGACTTAAAGCATTAAACACATTCTCTGAAGAAACTTTGTAACATTAATTACTACAGTAACCACCCACTACCACCACTGCAATTAGAAAAATATAATTGATTCAGCCATTGGTTGGAAAAGGATTTAAAAGGTTATTACAGCCCTGTAGAAAAATATTTCCATTACAAACATCAGTTACCTACAAGCATTGTAATCGTTTTTATGTGCTCTGCGTATCTTTAGATTTGTGGGTAAGTTTAGGAGGCAAAGAAGTAGAAGGCTTGCATTTATTCACTAAGTTGGTACTCCAATATAACAACACAAACCAGGAAGTTCCTCTGGTGCAAACTCTTTTCTCTACTACTACAAAACCAAGTTCTAACAAAACGCTATGACAAAACAGAGCCAAAGTAGATCTCCTACAACGTTTTTAGCTCCTATCAGTATGTTAAAGCTTTCTATTTCAGGTCACAGAGACTGCTGTATTGTAATTAATACTCTTTCCGAACAGATGTAACACAAAGTTTCAGTTCAATTCTGAAACTAGAGTCACAAGCAGTTTAAGAAAAGCAAATAAATCTTCACATTATCATTTTCTCATTCTTTTACAAAGAAGTCCTCCACAATAAGAGTATAGTGAAGGAAATGGCACCTGCAGAAAGGAGTGGGAGAAAAAGGAGGCAAATAAAATTTCCGTTTTACTTTCTAGATCCTTGAGCAAGGCTTCTTAAAGAGATCTTCATTAACTACTTCAGATTTTCTCATTACAGACCTAATCTTTTATAGTTCACAATATATATTCACATTAATCTGGCATTGCAGAAACATTAGAGCTGCAACTGAACATTAGAGTTCAGTTAGTATAAGCCTGTGCTAAAATATTTCAGAAATCTCGTCAGAGTAATTCCTTTTGCTTAGCAGCATACTGAATAAGCATGAGGTAGCAAGTATATCTTTATTATTATTATTATGAAAAAAGGCATATATAATAACCTACACTTTTAAATTAGGTCTTGTAGTAAAGGAATAAAGATGACTGCTATGAAGAAAAAAAGAGTAGAAATCAAATGCATAATGCTTGGAAGAGTTCTCAATCCTCCCTTGCTCAAGCTGAAATTCTGCTGTTTTCCCAGCTTCAGAAATAGGATCGTATCTGTGACATCTGGGTTTGGTTTTTTCTTCCCTCCAGGCAGTCACTGGACCAGGTGCTGCTTGCATGACATTTTGTCACCTGCCCTTGGCCTGCTATTTTTAAACTGTTCTTGTCAGCTATCTTTTAAGAGGAGCAGAAAATACAGAGCAGCTCAAGCAGAAGGGCATGTTCACATACTGAGCTAAGCAGTAGTAGGGATAATTCTATGCATCTTCAAAGGACCCCTACAGCAAATCTACAGGGATGTATTAATGGAACACTGTCCAAACTCACTTGTATTAAAACCATTCAAAATGGACTGATTGTACACCAATCATAAGACAAAACTGTAACTGATAGATGGCCTTCCATATATTAATGATATATTCCTAGATTAATGATATACTTTTAACATTTTTACTCTGAAGCAAAGATCACAAAACTGTATAATTATCCAGAGAATGAGAAGAGAGCACAAAAGTTGCAAAAGAATTGAAATACAATTAGAAACATATGCTCTCAAAGAAATATTTGGGTTAAACATAGAAATTACTATCAGAAAACTACTTTAGGAAAGCACATGTATGCTATCTAGACTTTTACTGAGTCTATATAAGCACGTATTTCCGATTTCACTTTTTGTATTGAGCACTTTGATAAAGTTTCTACTTTTCAAGAATCTGAAGGAAAAGAAGCAGAAATGCAGAGAAGACAGAGCACAGAAGTTAGGTACTCCAGCAGTTCAAAGTCATAAATAAGAGCCCTTTCCATAACAACTACCCTACTACTTGTACTCAGTGTGCACCTGCCATTTTCAATTTACTTGTCTTGGTTTCATAGCTACCTGCTTAATATATATCCAATTATACACTTTTATAACCGTACTTTCTATCACTGCAGTTAGATGTCAGTAACAATCATTCTTACATATAAGTCCTTCCAATTTTAAAGTACTTATTTTTTAAAAATATATTAATAATAATTGAACCCAGTTGCAGTAGTATTAAGCAGTTCTTGACTTCTTGCTCTTTTAACATTTTAGAGCATAATGGTTTTAACCATTCTTATATCACAGACCAGTATTTTTTGCAAGTCTTATGTCAATAAATGCCTTAAATTCTTGTTTCTAGCAGCAGTTGGAGAGATTTTTCTGGCTGCACTTCTTCAGTTCTCTGCTGCATGCCCAATATGCTTATTATGGCAGAGAGCCCAATTCCTTTCTCAGAGCACATCTCAACAGTATGCACTGTCTTTTCTGTATTATGCAGGAAATAAGAAGGTGCTGTCTCTGACAGACAAAATTACCTTACATTAAACATTTAAATTCAATATCTTGTTATTTTAATGCATTAATTTTTGAAGGCATTTCAGAACTCTGTCTACACTTTGTCACTTACAATGATCACTTTAAACTGGTGGAAATGTTTTCATTGAAGCTGAATTTAATTCTAATCAAGGAAATATGCTTGAATTCATGAGTACAACTGTTGCCTCCCAATTTATACATTTTTACGTGCTTTACATTTATACTTCTTACGTGCTCCGAATTAATTTCATTGCAAAAGTACCAAATACATGTTTTATTTGCCTTCATCTACCCAGACTTACGTACCTGAGCTAGTAGTTTCAGATTCCTTAGTTAACTTGTTCTTCCACTACCCTTCTATATGCAATATCTGGATAATTGCTTGTATAGGTCTTGAAATAACGCCGTGTCACCAAAATAATTTAGATCTAACTTATTAAATCCAGAAATACTTCTGATATGCAAGTTCTTTGTTCTTTCTTGGAAAGCATTATTAGCAATTACAAATAGAAGAGACTGTCTCTATCTCTACTCACAACTTCAATATTTGTATTTTTTTGTATGTTTTTGCATATAATGTCATCCCTGCTGTTTAATTTCATCCCATTCTCTACATAAAAGCATAATGATTTTGAAACATTTCCAAAATCTTTCCTATAATTTAAAGAAGGGTAACTTTCACAAACATGTCGTCCTTTTTTTTATTATTATTACCTAAATAGGTCTGAATTACATTAACAGTTTTGAGAAAAAACATTGCTCCAGAAGTAATAAAAGTAATAAATATGTATACAAGGCATGGTTTTTACCACTATTACCTCTTTTTTTTTTCAGTGTCCAGAGCCTATAGAGGTTTCCTCATTCTCAACTCTAAAATTCGTTACTCTTAGAAGACAGCCAAGCTCATGAGCATGATCTTTACAACTGTGTAAATCTGATCTTTCATCATTACATTATTTTCCTGTGTCTGAAAGAAACACCAGTGATTAAGTTCCAGAACTGTAAGTATTTCACTTCTTGAATTGCATTCATTTTCTCTTCCTAAATGTTGTTTTTTTGGATTTTGAAATCCTAATCGACTCCTAGATTTCACATTCACTTGATGAAGACTGTTATACCTTATGGGTTTTGCCAAGATCAGCCACTTGCACTAAATTCAGCAGTTGGTATTTGGCACGACATTTGTTACCAAATAACAAAGGCAGCCTGCTTTTAACTGGTCCTGAGCTCACTGAGATCAAGAACTTCTCCTCAGTTCTTAAGATCATTGTTGATATCAGTCACAAGTTTTCACTACAAACTCCAGCGGCAATGTCAAAAGAAATTGTCAACAGGACAAGGTCAACTATACTTCCTTAATAATAATGCCTCTTTTATTGTTCTTCTCTCTTCTATCATATGATTTCGAAGTTGGTGCCAAGATAAGGCATTACAAAACTGCAATAGTTATTTGGAAAGACAGATAGCAAGTAGGGTAGAGCAAAGTTTAGACATAGAGGTTCAAAAATCAAAGCAAGATCAATATACCTCCTCAGACTCCTGAAACAAGGTTAGACCACTGAATGCATGTGAGTCAAAATATTTTGCAGCCTACACAAGCACAACTTGCTTAACCATGAATCACAAGAGGTCAAGGAGTGTGAAATGCGTGTGTATGTAAGAGTGTAAATCTGGCTAGACTTCAGACTATTCTCTCCCCTTCTCCAGCTCAAACTATAGACATCTAGCAACAATGCTGCATTAACTCAAATAAAGGCAACCAGAACAATTTTAAAAGCATTAACTATGTAAGCAAGGGTGCATATAGAGAATTATATAGGGTAACTCCATGAAGAAGTTTAAGGGGTTTGGTTGTTGGCTTTGTCTTTGCTTTTTAAAGTCTATTTACAATTTGTTCACATCTATAATTTAAACACCTACTTGAGAATCAGGTACTCTTCAAACATTAACATACGCAGAAGAACAAGAATACTACTGTATGCCAGAACAAAAAAATTGAGATTACTGTGTTCACACACCGTATAATTTTCCTGTACAGATACACAGTGTAGCAAAGCGAACAGAAGTGTCTAATTAACAGCTATGAATCAGAAACAAAGCTTGCTATACTGCTATCAGTAGTAAAATTTGCTGATACTAGCTTCTTACCACTGACTAAGCAAGCCTATGCCATCAGAAGAGAAAGATATCTATAAAATAAAACTGAATATACATGACAATGAAATGCATTCTTTCTAAATGAAATGTATTGCTCCAATAAAAACACCAAGGTCAGTGGTGCAAACGTTTTTAGCTTCAAAAAACAGCTATTGAACAGAAAAAGAAACCTGACTTTACCTATGAGGCACAGACAAGGACATACACATATATACACCTATTCTACCTATAGCTCTAGAAATACACTCAAAAATTGGTATTCTTATTGGGCAGCCTTGCAGGAATAAAAACCGATCGCTATGAAAGCAGACCTCTTATAAGCACTCCATATTAAAACACACAGAATACTCAAAGAAGTAGAGAAGTGAAGAAAAAAAAAGGAGGAAAAAAGTTTTATGGGGCCAATTCTCAATAGTACAATATAAAGATGGAATTAAAGAGAAGGGGAAAAAAAAATATGTATATCTATATCATCAGTTCTATCAACAAACTAAAGGGAACAACATCCTCAGTCCTGCTCAAAACAAATTCAGCAAGTCAATGACAAGGACATGCTGGATTGCAACAGCAAATAAAGATGCATGGTTAGATTATAGAATCATTGAAGCAAGCAGTAAGAAATATGTAGCCTTTAATAGTCATATTTTGTCCTGAAACAAAGATTAAAGAGGATTTTCTTGAATAAGCAGTGATTAAAAGCCAAAGGAAACACAGTATGTTTCCTTTAAAAGGATTAGCTTGGGTGGCCTCATTTTACACATAAATAGATGTGCCAACACATCTGTCTGCTCACTCTGGTTTTCATGTGCATTGACAGAAAGGTGCTCAGTGAGCATTGAGAATTTAAGAAAGGCTGTTACTGTGCACTTTTTCTATATAAAAGTGTTGCAAAAAGCTCTGAGTGGCACCATTTCTTGAACTGGGATGACAACATCTGTTCTATTTGCACGACCTTTGTGTTCAGCTGCTGACTGCAAACACAAATACGATCGTTCACCTTCACTTTTCTCAGGTCATGTGGCAAACTTACTGCTTTGCTTACAAAAAGCTTATAAACAATTAGAGCAGAACAAAATCCGTTGGCATGCACTCAAGCTAACTGAAGATCGAGATGGAAAAGTAAATGCCCATTCTGTATGTATTACAAAACTCACACATACTCTTCAAATACTGTTGTCAAATTCATTAGCAATAATATCACTAAGTTGAACGTAAGCAGAAATCTCAAATTTTACTTTGTTTTCATGTGATCTGGTGTACTTTTTAGAATGATAAACAGGTAGCAACTTCAGTTTTCTGTTGTGCAAATGTACGGGTAGCATTAAATGCTGGCAAGCAAGATGAAGCACTCCAACATAGATGCTACCTGTACCTCTGAACTACTGTACATTTGCACATACAACATCAAACAATCTCAGAAGAACAAATGCTACAAGAGCCAGGAAGCTGCTCATTCTATTGAAAGAGTATCACATAACTGGCACATATTTTGTTATGCATCCTTCTGCAGCTTGATATCCAGTAAATACATACAGCCTGTCTGGAAATTCTGCTTGTACATGTGTTGTCTCCAAATACTCATACTTGGAGATACATCAACCATTACTGGATAAAACCTCCAAATTTTTGCTTACTTGGAGATTTGCATATTGCAAAATGTCTTACTAGGAAAAAAGACAGATATTACAGTTATTCCACCATAAAAGTAAATATTAAAAACAAATGTTTAACAAGGCTATGATGTCCCCCCTCAATTTCATATTTTGATTCAGCTTCGTGATCTGTGGGAGCACATGTGCATAACATATGAACAGATGAAATATTTTAATTATTTAAAAATAGAACAAAGGCAGCTGCTAGTCACTACTGATCAAAATATATCTAATAGATTAGAATGTCTCTGTGTTGCAATGTAATATTTTGACACAGATAAACATATTGCAACAGTGACATATTACACCATAGGAGAGACTTTGACTGAAGAAAGAACTTTTTGAAGAAAGAAACATTTTAGCCACTGATAAGTAGCAACTACTCACATTCTGATAACACTGTAAGGCAAAAGTGAATTAGGTAGAAGCAGGACATGTATACCAACAGGTTATGAACTATTGCAAATATGTTTTTCCTCTGTAAAAAATAAAGATCTCTCTGTGTTTTGGTATTGTATATTTTATTGGTAGCTCAGAAAAATAAGACAAGCAACTCAGAAAAAGCCTTCTCAAAATACTGCTTCTGCCACATAGGCTGGGTCATGGCTGACACAAAGCCGGATGTCCTTGGTCATATGCAGTAATTTATCTTTAACCAGAGGAACCTCATCAGTCCTTTTGCTCTACCTTTTACCTAATTTTTCCCTCATTTTTACAAAAAGTGAAAAATCTTTTGAATATAGATGGAAAGAGGAAAAAAACATTGAAAAAAAATTTGACAGCAGAGAAAGCAGGCAAGGCAGTCCACCCGAGTGTCTTGGATGAGGAAGAAAATGAAACTTCTTTATAGAGAGTTTACAGTCTTTACACAGCTCCCAGAGTGAGGAAGAACCCTACAAGCAAGGTATTCTTATCTGGCAGGAAAAGCTGGGGGTGAGGGGAGAGGAATTGGTTTCAGACAGAAAAACAGCAAGAGCTGATGCTGGAAAACTTCCAAGGCTGGGCTCAAGATAAATTGCAACATAGAAGGATAAGCTGTTAATTCACCTAAGTCCAGGAACCTCTGAGTTAGATATCAAATCTCTCTTACAGCATGAAACACCCAAAGAGAACTAAGTGACCCTAGCTGGAGAGGACCAAGCAAGCCTGCCAATCAGATTGAATTTGTACTCTGTCAAGTAATTGAATATTGTGAGACCAAGGATCACTTCATTTCTGTTGCACTAAAATCCTCCAGCATTTCTCTTATTCCATAGTCGCACCAACACTAAAAAAAGCCACCAAATCACATGCTATCTCAAAGCCAAGCAGATCCTGCCTTGAGAAAAGTGACCTGCTTCAACAACCTTGAAATAAACTGTTGACTTTCATGGCCTGCAGTACAAAATCTGATCATATACACCTCTAAATCCAATGAAGCTTCCACTACTATAAATAAGAGGACAGACTTCCTTTCACAGCCCTGAACTTCTCCCTCACTGAACAAAGTGGAGCACACAGAACTGACCTACTCAGAAATAACAAGAGACCAGAACCATCTCAGTCTGCTCTTCACGTCAGAATCTTTCCTTGTTAACTTTCCTATCCATATTCTAATTAAGAGCCCTTGTTACATAACGATTTTTTCTTGGTTCAAGTGTCTGTTAAGATGTTGGGAGAGGAGGGTGGGGGCACACATGCCAAGAGGGGCTATGATCTAAGCAATGTTTCAAACTTCAGATAAATCACTGGCAATATTCCACTAATTAATAAATAGTACACAGAATACTTTCATAAATAGATATTTGTTGACAGCAGCAGGCTGGAATGATCCTGAAATAGCTGCACTGACTTTGTAACTTGCATTAAAGGTTCTAAGACTGTATAGCTTTTCTAGAATGAAACCTTCCCATGTTTTCCAAGGCAGAGGCTTTTGCCATTTCTCACCTTATTTCTTCCATTTAAAAACCTTTAAAAGTAAATATTAAAACAACTAATAAGGTCAACTGACTTGTAAGTGCAGATAGCCAAAACTGTTTGAGAAAACAAAGCTCATTTACCAAAAAATGAACACTGTTTGTGGTTCTGCTTTTTGTGTTTTTATTTTATTTTATTTATTATTATTTACTTATTTTGTGGTTGTTTTACATTCTACACATGCATGAAAACACTGTGCAAAATCTAAGAAAAGACAGTCACAGATCTTAGAGGAAGGGAAAATTTTAAAACACACAATTCACTATGAAAGACAAAGCAAAGCAGAAGTAGATCTAAGTGCCGATTACTAAAACTCCAGAAGTAGCAGTTTTAATTTAGCAAAGAAGCATTCACAAAGGAATGCCTATGAGGAACTGAAAATTCAAACTGAAGTACATAAACACAGTATTCAAAAAACTTAAGAGATCAAAATAAATAAAAATGGGGCAGTGGCTGGTGAAACAAGCAAATGCAAGCAAAGTTGATCAGTTATGTTCTCAAACTAAAGTGTGCTGATAGTGTGTGAGAGTAAGAGGAGTGTGGGATAGATAAGAATAAAGCCAAAGTGAAGTGAAATCTGAGGGAGGAGCAGAGAAGGACAGTTGAAAACACTGTCTGTGGATGTGGAGGAGAAAGTTGGAGATGCAGGACAAGAGTCAAGACCAATTTTCACTGAAAAGACCATGAAAATGCAATAGCAGAATAATTTTGCAGGTTTGTTTGTTATTGCTTTTGTTTCTAAACAAAAAGGAATCAGTTAAAATAGTACTGCAGAGCTATTTAACACAGGGGAAGAAAGCACTTGTAGGAGAATAAAATGATCATGTCCTGAAACAGCCACTCTTACAAACATTGTCAGTTGCACTGCACTGTGTGAGAACTGGAGCAGAGGGAAGTGCACACAAGGTAAAGCGAAGGCTGGAGGTTAGCAAAGTCATTCCTGCACTTGGAGGGAGGAGAAAATGAAAGCAAGGGTAAGAATTAACTACATCAATGGGAAAACAACAGCTGGGCAGAGATGGAATCAGAGATCTAATAGTAAACAAGAATTCTCCAGAAGTTACTGGCCTGGAAGAGCAGTAAGTAACAAGGCAGGAGGGCTGAAACAGGTGAGCAGCACTCAGAAAATATGTCAAGAAGATCACATTCAGAAAGCGACAGAAACTCTCCTTAGAGTAAAGGTAACAATCCTGTTGGCAAGTGGAACAGATCAACTAAAACTTCACAATTAATACCCAACTCCTTTGTTTACTGGTTTGAGTACAGGGAAAACTGTTCCTACTGCTTCCAAGTATCTTGTTAAGCTGTACAGCCTCCTACACAAGTCAACAACCTCAAAGAGGTGAAAATGATTTATTTACTTACTTTCAAAAAGCTACTTTGATTGAAAAGCAAGAAGATGCTTAATAAAGCCAAGAATCTCATGTTATCTCATGCATTGAGGCAACAACAAAGCACCAACACTAACAGGGACTCAGCTTCGTGATAGAATGAGTCAACAAGACCAAATACTTAAGTATTTGTACCATTGTTATTTCATTGGCTAATACTCTTATCTAAAACATTTTTAAAACTGTTGTTCAGGGACAATAATAAAGGCCATATTGCTTTCTATGATTTTAAAGTGTTTTTCTAGAGTAACACAATTTCTAATAGTCTTTCTCACTTTTTTCATTCTCAGGATCATACGAAAATTCAGCCTTTAAAAAAGTCAGCTTCAATCCATATGTTTAAATTTATACTTAAAGTAAAAACACTTGTGTTGAGCTAATCAAATCAATAGAACAATTAAATCTTCTTCATAGTAATTTTGTTGTTGATTATGAATTTACTTCATTTTAAAATGTACATGGAAAATACCAGTCACGGAATGTGTATAAAGCAGAAATCTCAATATATATACTTTTTTTTAAATTAACATTTACGTTGGAGGAATACGATCAGAATAGAGATGTGGATATTTCTTGCCATTTTAGACAGATGAATAATAGTTAAAGGCAGAAGTATGAAGGCTATAGCGCAGAATAATTGAGGAAAGCACAGCTACAGAGTCTCAACAATTTTAACCCAAGTTTGGAATGTTTGAGGTAATTGTTGCATCAGAAAGGTATGTGTATGCATAGGAAGAATTATACAAAACAATTCCTTCTCTATCAGTTCCAGTATGTTAAAGTTTGGGAGTTGTTTCTAGTTCAGTGTCCCCTAGCACATAGCCTACTATCAGCCTCAGTCTTTCAAGGAAAAAAAACTAGCAGTTTGTGAGCAAGAATGTATTCCTGTTTTGAAATGTAACCAATGAAAGATGAAGACAGAACTGTGACAGGCAATTAGGATTCATTAAATGCTTGTGCAACTTTTCACTATTCTGTATCAGCTAAACACTAGAAATAATTTTTATCTCCACTGCTACATCTGGTAGAACAAATACACTTCAGTAGCATAAATAAGCAAACTTTCTTAATGCTGAACAACACCTAATACTTGTTGGTGCCTCCTATCATTCTGAAATCCAAATCAAGATACATTTTTTAAAACCATCCTTAAATAATTATGGAGAGGAAGCTTGACACAGCGACACTTTCAGATCCCCGTATATTAGCTGATGATCTGTAAACAACAATAATATTAATGCTGTACAAGATTTTTCAATATAATTGGACTCCAGTTGCACACCTCATACTACTCATTCTGTGAACTGAACAGTGCAATTCGGTGATGCACAAAGTTGCAGAAATGGCAGTTGTTAGATAATATTATGATTGTGCACTTACACCAAGCGATACACATTTCACCTTATCTTCCTACTATAGAGATGATTATCCTAAGATGGGAAACAGAAGTATTACATAGCTGACAACTCATTCATTAGCAGAAAGTTCATAGCAACACTGAAAAGCTGATTTTTGTTTAAAAACCAAGCAAGCATGGACATATGAATATTCCTAACCTGTAAAATGATTCCTCCACATTATATCAGCGAAACTCATTGGTGGGCCACTGGGAGGGTAGTGTTTACCTTTCAGAGGCTCATGATCAGTCCTTATCATATCCATTAAGGAATTTTCCAAAGAGTGCAAGTTAAAAGTGTCATAGGGCCTATTCCGGTCCTAGAAGGAAATAAAATAAAAAAAAAAGGAAAGAGACTGTTACAGACTAATCATTTTCTAGCACAGGCTCATTTCTCATTTTAGAGAACTCCAAAATGCAGTTCTATTTTTCTTTCTGATACATTCTTTTTATATTACAAAAGAAATTTATAAAGATAAGCCTCCACAGCTGTTAAAATTATACTCTATTTTTAACTACTGCTCTCAACAGCATAGACAGAGAAGTTTTGCAATATTTCTGAAAATACACATATAAAAAATAGTTAATTGCAAATATTAATATTTAAGTAAGTTGGAAATACAGATGTAATAATGTATCTACTGGAGAAGTGGCATTACTTCAGAGTTCAGATATATTTGTTTTACAGCTTTATCATCTGCCGTCTGTCACAGTGCTTCCATAACACAGAGCAGAAGCAAGCAATGCTCAACAAACCAGCAGGTATATCTGCCCCAGAAAGTACCAACATATTGTTCATACATCTAACACAAATCTCAGTGCTTTAAAAAAAAAAATACATTAGAAGCAAGTCAAAACAAAATATAAGATAGGAGATGACACGCTTTCAGAATAGGGTACTCAAAAACCTGAGTAAGGGGTTTGTATTGTTTGAATATCTCATTTTTGTTGTTTTGCTGCAGTTCATCTTCTGTTTTCATGTAATTACAAAATAATAAAAATACAATGGGTCTGTAAAAATAACCACTCTCAAAAAGTTTGTGAAAAATTTTACGGAGATTTACTGATGACTGGCTCACTGATATCTAGAGTGCTGAATGCAGTGGGACAGCTTAACAAAATGGCCCATCTTCCCATTGTAGTCAGACAGTTTTTAGAAAACATTACTTTTCTTAGTTTCATCACTACCGTTAAAAAGGCAAACCAAAAGTATGTAAAAGATCACAGATACTTGACAGGGTTTTTAGTTCAGAATATTATGCTAAAACCTTCAGTATCACGCTTGTGTTCTCAAAATTCCCGGAACAGTTTTCCACATGCTGGTCAAAACAAGATAATACTCTTGCTTGGGGGAATAAAAATTAAAATCCTTATACCAGAAGCAGCAGTACCCAAAGGGCTTTGACTGCTGCTGAGAAAACCAATGTTCGTATGCTGTTTAAAAATGAATTCATTCACCTTCCCAAAAGGATCAATACATGTGTGTCAACACAGCATATGAAAGAAAATTTATGCCCAGGAAGTCTAAAAGTCTTGGGGGGTGGGTAAAAAAACAAAGTGTTATATCAAACATATCTAAAAGTGATATATCTAACAAAATACTTCACTTTGGTATAAGGCAATCCAATATTTTGCAATATGCAGCAGGTTAGAAGGGTTTTATTGTATTTGTAAAATATGAGGCCAGACTGAAAATTGTTCCCGGGATGTTAAAAAGAATAAAACAAAAAACACCCACATTCCTGTGATACATTAAGGAGTGTTAAATAAGATCTACATTACTCCTCTCAAAGTAAAAATAGTAAGAATTATAGTCACCACAAATTGTTTCTTCTAAGTTTTTAATATTCTGTACTGTGAGGAGCTCCAAAGTTACTTAACCATGGTTTTTTTAGGAAGAGAAAAATACATGAAGTTAACATATAGCTTAAATCTTAAATAAGGTAGAGGAAGTATTTTTCAGTCAGATCAGTCTCCTGATCTGGCTTACTGCACAGAGAGCTTAGCTGGAAAAACCCAACAGCGTCAGGAGAGCGCAAAGGCAGGACTGATGTTTTTGCCACAGTGATAGTTTATTCCAAATCTAAACATTTCCAAGATTACAGTGTTGGAAGTCAGAAGGAAAGAGTTCAGAAGAGGACCAAGCCTACAAATTGATTTCAACTGGCTTGTACTAACACAAATGTTATATTGTAAGTATGCAGCTGCAAATCTATGGAAGGTCCTGTTGTAAAACTTCCCAGGGAGCTGTGCAAATGGACACACGTGAGAAGGAAGGGGGAAAAAGATCATGGAACAAAAGGCAAGGCTATGATACGGGGCAGATTTGTTAGAATGCAGAACTCTTCTGGCCTTAAAGAGGAGTACAAGCCTGCCACATATTTTCAAGGTGAAATTGCACCTACATTGGACAGAGGAAGATCAGTCAATCAAAGCTCTTACACTTTCCACTGTACATCAAACTAAATCAAGTAAAGGGAAATTCAGTAATTTTTACAAGTATACTTAAGTTGTATACTTAATTTGTTATACTTAAGTATAATGCATGCTCACTACAGATTTTGTATAATGGGTGATAAACAAACCAGAGCTAACATTCCAGTTCCTAAGGGCTGCTACCTTTTTTCTTAGGAGCTCTAATTCCACTAGACTTGTAACTCAGCACATATTGCTTCATATATTCAGTAATTTCTTCCAAGAAGCCTTGTGTTCCTGCACACACAGAAAGGGTGACGTTTCCTTATTTCTTAGCAGGAACAGTTTCTCTTGGTTTTGTGAATTGATGAAGTTCTGTCTCCCAGCTTTGCCTTTTGCATGGTTTCGTCAGATTGCCCATGTGGCGCCAAACAATCCCAGCAATGGAAACAATCCATAAAGGCCCCCAGCAGCACATGAAAATGCTGCAAATTGATTTGTAATAGGACCATGATCAGAAATCAAAATATTTGCTACAGAATGATAAAGGACACTAAAAAAAATTTGGAAAAGCAGTTTGATAATTCTACAAGTCTGCAAAATCTACTCAGGCCTAAATGAGACAAAGATCTAAACTGAAGACCTAAATCATAGATTAAAAAAAAAAAACCTTCAGCTATAAGGCACTGCATTTAGTGAAAAAGCAATCACCAAAAGCCAGGAGAAAATTAAGTCCAGTCTGCCAAAATTGGATTGTACTTTTGCTTTGCACAGACAACAGCTCCTTTCCTGTTAGTTGTACATGGCAGCATATTTTTGTTCTTACAGTGCTCTCATCTTGAAAGAAGAGCAGCTTAACAATAAGAACTTAAGAAAAAATGGGTCCCATAACATCAACTCTCAGTTTGTCTGCTACCTTTAAGTTCACCCATTGAATAGGCTTCCTCAAAGTTTCTGTGTTATGCAAAGCAAAAAATTATAAATGCATACACAGGATCAAATTCTTGAAAGATCACAAAGCAAAACTGGACCTTCAGCTGAAGCTGAGTCTCAGCTTTCTACCTTGAGATATCTTACAATTCGTTGAAAATGTCTCACAATACAATGTCTACAAATTTCCTGTTAATTAATTATAAACACAAACAGTAACTCTGCCAAAAAATACTTGCAGTGTTACAACGCTAAAAAAAAATGAGAAAATGCAATAACTGGCATCTTACACACTTCTGCATATGTATTACACTCATCTTTAACTACACAACCATTGTAATTTTTCAGAGGTCTCCAGTCACCATCCAGCACGCAAAGAACCTTGTCTAGGAATGAATCAAAACTCTTTGAAGGAGTCTGTTCATCCCTAAGACTGATGCTTCTGTTGCATATTACAAAAGTTAGCTGAGGTACAATCTGTCACCAAGTTCCAGGATGGGAAAACATGTTCTTAAAGGATACTTCAATTATGAAGCAAAGATTACTTAGCATTACCTGAAGTTCTCTGAAAGATGTAATTGACACGCACATATATCCTATCATTTGAAATCAAAATAAGTTTTCCCTTTTGTCATACCCTGTGATATAGCGAGCTGTCTTGTTGCCTTTCAACTTAGAGCAAAAGCATGTAAGGGCAAAACATAGCCAGCACTGCCCCTCAACAGAGCACCTTACTGTTGAAGAGGGAAAGGTTGAGGATGGGGGAAAGAGCACACCAGCACATGGACAGTGAGTACCTGCATGACAGTTGCAAACAATCTTTGGATGACAGACCACATGCATATGCTTTCAAAGAATTTTCCTTGTCCAAATTTATCCAAGACAGACTTGGAATTCTTAATGTAAACAATAATCAACATCATTGTTTTACTAGGCATTTCTCACAGCAGTGCTGCATTTGACTTGCATTGCAACAAGCTGCATTTTGATAACAATGGAAGATTACATCTTACAATTCCCAAAGATAAATCAGTAGTAGATTCAATCTTGGAAGCATGAGCTAATATGGCAAGTTCATCTCTGGATGAAAGTAAAACCAAGACACTTTGAGAAATTTCATGTGGGTTAGAAGATTTTTTTTTTTTTTTTTTTTTAAAGGTCACTTTCAGCTAAGGGGAAAGGAGAAAATGGGCTCAAAAAGAAAAATCAATAAGAATTTGCAACCCTACTCTAAAGTCTATTTTGGACAGCTCAACAAAAATGCATGTTTTAACTAACCCTTTGAAACTCCAACAATTATGGATGACAAAGTCAAGACCAGATCTACAGCTTGTGCCTTAAGTGGTTCTAAATGGACTCTCATACAGCTTGGCTTCCTTTCAACATTGACAGGTAGTTCAAAGTAACCAGAACTGATGAACTAATAAAGGAAATGGTCAATATATCCCATGGGAAAAAAAAAAAAAAATATATATATATATATATATATATATAAGAGACACACTTCTGGTCCAAAAGATGAAGTTGCATCTTTCTCTATTGTCTCTGCAGTGGGTTGCAGCAGAGAAGAAACTTGACATTGAACTGATTGAATTACAGCCAGAAAAGAGTAAAGATTTACCCTGAGAAGGCATTTCAGGAATCTGACATGTCTTTCCCAAGTATAGCTACCACTCATGGTCAAAATCTTTAAACACTTATTTATGCATATGTTGAATTCACATCAGCATGGTCATCTGCATTTATAACACAATATGCACACTGAGCTGTGAGATACAAGCAGAATAGCTTGCGAGCAGCCTCAGTCACCTATACTCTTCCAGTGACGTTTCCTTATGTTTATATATTTCAGAAAAATCTACTCACTGACTTCCTGCTATGTTTTCTATATTCTGAACTGTAGCTCAGTTTCAGTAATCCATTTCAGTGCTCTATATATTCCTGCTGCCCTAGATTTAGGCTGCCTGCACCAGCACATGTCATGGCACAGCACAGCATGACTGCCAAGCAGCAAGATGGCCTCCACTTATAGAGCTGTTCACTGTTTCTAAGGGAATACCAAGCAGTGTTTAGGCTCAGGCAGTTTCCTCACAGATTCTAGGACATCACATGCAGCATGTAGATTAGAAGAAAGAAATGAGATACTGAGGAATGGGTAAAACTCTCACGGTTTAAAAACCTTTCCTATTAATGCAAACGCCTTCACCATCATCACTGATGCATTTTACCCTTCTGTGCCTGCATTCAGCCAAGTTTGGATTTGGCTGCATAACGCTGCTAAGCATTGCCAACTAAAGCTGAAGTCAATGGAAGCACAGCTTTGGATAAATACAGTGCAAAATGCCAGCACTGTCTCAAACTGGGCTCGCTTACTCTATTCTAGCACCTGCAGGAGAGGTTATTGCTGAGAAAGCAAGGAAAACAAGTTTGTCTCACTCCAGCATCCCAATCCAAAAGAAAAAAAAAAGCAAATAAAAGCAAGCACTATGGAAGTTTGGCTTGGGACATGTCAGTCTGCTGTAATAATGCACATGAACAACTGCAGCTAGCAAGCTCTGAACACTTTGCTGAGCAATCGTGTGCTCCTGGCAGCTTCCTCTGATGCAATCCCACTTGCACCCTCCATAGATCCAACATACAGATATAGATACGTTCTTCAACAGAAGTGAAATCTGAGGAACAAGGCCATGTGGCAAAGTAAATTGATCACTTTGTGAAAGAAAAAAACCCTGTAAATAGCAAGTGTTACCTCCTTTGCAGCTTGGCACTGGAATGTTGCCAATAGCAACATGACTGACAACACAGATATGGACAGAACCAGCACAACCAGAAATTTCAGTAATTTTTTTCCTTATACTGGATTTCATAAAAATATTAAGTAAAACCAAACAACTAACAAGGGATACAATGTAGACAGGAGGGGAAAACAGGGTAAATTTGTACATGTGCACGGTAAAGAACACTACAGCAGAGCTAATAGTACTAAGTCTTAATGGCACTTCATTTTAATTCTACATTTTTTTTTGAACTTTCTTTCTCTGCCCACAGAAGAAACGCATCAACTTCTCGTCTCCTTCTTTCTTCTCATCACCAACTACAGCACATTTTTTATTTCCTACATGTTCAGAAGTTCACTGGGCAAAAGGTGAATTTTTTGCCCTTTTTTTCCCTAGCTTATTCAAAAAGACTTTAAGAAAAATGAGGAAGCTTAAAAGAAAACAATATAAAAAATATCTAATCACATACAGATTAGGGAAACATTTTAATACCATTTGAGCAATGACACTTTGGACCTCTAGATAAGAGCATTTAATCATCTTCACTACATAGTTGTACTGCACAACTTTCACAGTTAACATGCAAGAATTCAGACGAAATCCAAAAGCCTTGAGTACTTGACTGACTCCAGCAGCTTTTCAGAAAAAGGTAAATAATGTCTACAAAGGTACCCCTCTTATAGACTATGAGCCCTAAAATGTCACAAGGAAACTAAAAACTTTCACTGGAATGTTTGCAATTTGCATTTCCAAAAAGCACAGAAATAGGAAGAGATAGAACAGGCTTTACACTGAATTAGAGAAACTAATCCTAGTTATATTCTTCATTTTAAAATTCATTTTGCATTGCAGTAAAGATGAGATTCTCTTTTTGTATGCATTCAAACTGCATAGAAAAATATTCAGTCTTTACAGCCATAAGGCTTCGCAATGTCAACGAAATATTCTGACAAGCTACTAAATATTGAGTATTTGCTTGCAAACTCTGAGTAAGAAGGTAAAGGAGTTTACCCAATATTTTCTCAGAGGTGGTGGCTCTAGTGCAGGCTGAGTCTGAGCAATTTATACCTTGGAATTATAGAGAACAGACCAAAATATAGCACTACTGGGTACAAATTAAATATATTTACCTCTTGTTCTATACTGTACTGATCATTTCTTTTAGCTACTCAGCAGAACCTTATTAAGCAACAACCTACTTACTGCACTGTTTGAATGATCCTTTGCTGCTCTTCCAGCACATACTTTGATGATATGCTCAGCACACATCTTACATCATTACTAATATTACTCCTCTACCTCAAATTCAAAGGCAATAAATCATTCAGTCAAGCACTTAACTGTGTAACGTAGTACTTCAACTAGAAAAGTGTTTATGATCAGCAAATAACAATATAATGCACTTAAAATTTTTCCAAACACATTCCTTTCTCCAATAAATAATGGCAAGTAGACAATGTGCTACAAAGAAAAAAAGAATCCACAAGTCAGCCATTATTCTAATACCTCATTATGCCATTGTAAGGAGTGATCTGTACACAACTGTCTGAGCACTCACAGGCAGCATTCATGTTCAGCCATATTTTGTTCCATGTGATGTTTTAGATAAAAATCTGCTCATCAGTCCAGTTTAGGAATGCATCTCAAAAAGCTGATGTATCCACTTTCTATTATAGTTACAGATTCCAGCAACAAATGGTTGTAACCACTCCAAAGTATAGGATTAAAATAGTTACCCCCAAGACAACCAGCAATTCAGAAAAACAAGCAAATGAAAAAGTAGGAAGTCAGCAGTAGGATTTACCAGGCCATTCATTAAAACCTTAAGTTATCTAAGGGACATCATTTAAGTGGTTCAATGGCATACTGTACAAAACTTCAAAGGTAACTTATCAGGGTTGGTTTTCTACCATTCTGTTCAGTAGAATTATCCCTGTATTCTACATACACTAAGGAAAGGTAAACTTTGACTTAAGAACTTCCTGTACTCACTAAAAATGAGCACAACTGAAACGCAAACCTAAAATCACAAAATCAAAGCACTACAGAAATGCAGACTGCAAATGGACAAGGGAGTACTGGGGATGCTACAGCATAAAAGGACCATACTTCACAGTCTAGGCTGTGCATAATGCAAATGAGAGTAGAGACAAAGTATAAGGAAGCTCTCAAAAATATTTACAAACTGAGAAGTTTACCGCACATTGTCATAGGATAATGAGACAAAACGGGATAGAAAAGCATGCAGGTAGTAACTGTCAGATGGCTGATCGCCTTTGCTCAGTAAAGGACTCTCAAAGATTTCTCCAAAACTGAAATAGGTTTTATTTTTCAAAAATCACTGACATATATATTGCCAAGATCAAATATATATATATATATATTTTTTTTTTTTTTTTTTTAAAGAAGCATGTTACTGAAATGTTTACAATGTTTAAGCCTTATGACAAAAAACAAACAAACAAAAACACAACAACAACAAAAAAACCACCTGAAATACTGTCTTATACCTCACACTCATTGTGCTTTAAAAAAAAACAGTGCAATTGAAATAATGTTTGTCATATTTCAAGCCAGGCTCCCGTTCCATGTCTGCTATGTTCAGAAGATAGCAGTTCATGAGCAAAACAACTTGTAAGTGCCAGAATTCTGGCTAGATATTTCCACCAAAAAGGAAGGCGATATTTCTTCTGTTCCTACGGGACAGTACTTTCACCTGCAGGTTCGAAGAACTACTCTTAGAGAAAAGAGGGATTTTGCCATTTCAGTCCTTTACTTTAAAAGGAAGAAAAAAATTAAGGAAAAAAAAAAAAAAAAAAGGAAAGCATAGTGGGAATACTTGTTCACTAAGAAAAGTGAGGTCACTTACTGACAGACCTAAAACAGGACACAAACACTCTCAATGAAAACCAGCACCAAAGAAGACAAGAAGGTGACCTTTTCAGAGTGATGTCACTTCGCATTCAGCAGGACTTAAACAAGACGTTTAACCTATTAGCTGCCATTTCACTGAATTCGCTCGTGTAAGCGGCCATATCCTACCATTATGTTATTATAGCACGATTAATATGCATGACAAATTGTGACACAAGAATTAAAAACCTGCTCACGAAGAGGTACACACAAGTCCAGGCAGTCAGGCTCTTCCTAATGGAGACTGAAAATAGTTTAGGCAGCAAATGTTCTCCATCCTGGGCCTTCATCCAGGATATAACCTATTGTAGAAGCCAAAGCTGTCACAGCCATCTTCTCTTAGGGGAAAGAGGACCACAAGCTCTCTCCAGCTGTGCACTTATTTCTAACTATGAGTTGAGGATTCCTTTATAGCCACTGAGAAATGAGGCAATCCTTTTATAACACTGTTATTATGCTATATTAAAAAATATCATTTAAAAGCATTCAGTGTCAACGTTGTAATGAACTTCAAAGTTGTTGAAGGCTGTGTATATGCAACCAAGCAGGTGAGAAATGCATTCAAATAACTGCTAGACATTTGGATTTAATGATTTAAATAATTTAGAACAATTGCATTAAAATAAACCGATTTACCCAGGGATGGCAAGAGACATGTAATTATTTACTTATTTGTTTTTGAGCTGAAACAATTCAGTACAGGGGAAATCCAGTTAACACTGCTCCGGACAGTGAGAAGATTTTCAGATAAAAGCCATCCAGTTTGCAGCTCTCCTATTTTAATAAGGACTGACAGGCACATTAGCAGATTCTGTTATAAGGAAGGAACCAGGATATTCAGCCACTTAACCACACTCGGAGAAACTGTAACAAGTTCAGTGTTAATAACTCAAACAACAAATGTTTTGGAATATGGCACACGGACAAAATAATTAAAGAAGTATTATGGGAATGTGACGATGTGTATATCCGACTGATTAGTTTTTACAATTGAAATTCACAGCTGTCTTTAAGAAAGAAAAAGTAGAGCTAAGAGCATCGTACAGTAACTATGCAATATTCTAAAGTATGATTTCTGGTTCTTGAAATACACCCTTGAAAGAGTATGATGAAGTTGATATAACAAGGACTACAGTGTAGCACTTCACCCAGAGTTACAAGCAAAAGTAACAACATAAACGAAAAAAAGCAGGAAATGGTGCAATTGGGGTATGAAAAAGATGCCAGAAAAGGAAAAAAAGTGATAGCGCTGAACGTGTATCATCTAAAGAAGAGTTACTAATGAATTTTCTTAAAAACAAAACAAAAACAAACAAAGCTTAAGACTGAACGTATTGACAGGTAATAGCATTCAAGTAGGAGCACACTAGCTCTATTTGCAAGATCTCATCAGTGTACAGCAGACCAGCTCATCATACAGAACCAACTAAATGAATCTGAAGAACTCGGCAAAGCAGGACGATATTTAATATTGCTAACTACAAGGTCATAAGATCAAGGACTCAGTCATCAGTATAAACTGAGACCTCAGCAATGAGAAAGGACACAAAGGAGAAAGAGTTAATTAGTAAACTTCAGGACAACTACAAACCACAGATAGGAATGGAAATGTGAAAAGGTAAAATAAATAAATAAATAAATAAAAATCCAGGCTGCATGAAAAGTGGTACTTCTGGTATATTTGCATCAGTCTACATCTGCATTCATATTTTATATATCATATGTATATAAATGTATTATCATTGTATACTCTCTATTATTCCCATTCATCTATGTGTCTGACTGAGCTAAGGAATGACCTATGTTTTGAAACCTATACCAGTTTGAGTTTATATTCAAGCAAGGTGAAAAAGAAAGAAAACTTTCCAGTTTCTTTTAAAAAAAAAAAAAAAAAAAAAAAAAGAACATTACCAAACTTTCCAAAGAAACTGTAAAATTTATTGCAATCCATTTTAAAGTAGTTGTAAATGGAATGCAGGAAGTCACTTCTGCCTTGCTTAACAAGAAAAAAAAAAAAAAAAAAGTTATATAAGCAATCTTCTATTTCTACTTTGTGAAGCCATGTCAGAAGAATGTGATCCTGTTTAGACAAGGGCCAAGAGGCTCACTACAGAAGCTTAGAACAAAACATTCGTTTTAAGCTCTGCTGACAACGTTGGTTGATTCAATTTCTCAGGCATCACAGGTGCAGTTTCATTTATTAGCAGACAGCAGCAGGGATCACCAAGCTGAGGACCCTTCCTAACGCAATGTGAAATCCAACCTTATGTTTGCAATATTTCATTAGTTGAAATACTCATCTACAGAAAGCAATGAGTTACACTGTCACCTTGGATAGCCATATATGAACACACCACAACTTCACTTCCATTTTGCCTTATTAAAATCCTACTTGTTCCCTGAAGTTTTCCTTCACCCTCTCACTGTGCTTTAGTCTCCCTACTTCAGTTACCTACTACCAAAGACCTTGTGAGCTTTAAGAAAAGCCTTTTCTGTTACTGTGAGATGTTTCATTGTTTTCAATTATGTATTTTTTTAAACGACACAGGAAGAAACAAATGAGCCTAGAAAGAGTATACAAGCGAAACTCTCCTAAAGCTAAAAAAATTCACCAGACTATTACTGTGATCATTAATTTAAGACTAAAGGGTATCTTTCTTTTCTCTAAACTATTTTTAAAATGTCAGCAACACAAAGCATACTATAAACATTTGACAGATTTGGTTATTACAGATCATCGTGGTTACTAAGCACATCAAAAGATGATATTAAATTTGTTTACAAGCCATCTGTTAATGTGCTCTACCCTAATAATCAGATAATACATTAATCATTTATTAACTCCTTACAGATGAGTAGTTGCTGTAAAGGTCATGTAGAAACTGAAATAAAAATAGCTGCCCACTGGTTCATTCTTTAGTGCATTTAACAAATCTCCTTCACAAAGTAAAACACTGTGTTACAGGACCCACCTAAAATAAGCTCTGTTCTCAGTGAAGAACACTTGCTTGTGAGACCACAGCAAGAACAGTAGGATAATGCATTACTCTTAATATTTCTGAAGGATGCCGCTGGAAAGACAGAGGTAGTCAGGCGATGCCACGCTGCTCATTTTCTACCACATTTCCCACTGCTTAACACATGATAAGCTTCAGATTTCTGCCTTTCAATTCTAGGTGTCTGTCTAATAAACTAAGCAGATAAAAGGTCACCTGGACCTTAGTTGATGCACAATGATAACATACAAAAAAGAACTGCTCAGTGATTCAAAAAGAACTTGTGCTTGTACATATAGCATGAAAATGTTACTGAATATATGAAAAATGTTCCTTGAACTAAAGCACAAACATTTGCTTAGAAAAATAAGGGTTACACTTCCCAGTTATTTTTTCTGAACCTAACGCTACCATTTTAATACTTAATGGGATTTTTTTTTTTTTCCCAAGCTAATGGGAAAGAGATGGAAAAAAATTGACAGAAATAGAGAAGGCCAATAGAAAAGAGAAAAGGAATGATTGGGTGATGGCAGTCATGACAAAGGAAGGCAGATGATCGAAATGCAATGCGTTGCTTTTAGATAGAGTAATTTGACAGAGCAATTTTGTTCCAATTCCAGTTCCTAAATTTAGTTCATCTACATATACAGTGTAAATAAACTAGACAGTAGCAATGGGGAAGAGTACTGATTCTTCAGTTACAATTCCAACTTTAATTCTCAAAAGCAAGGCACACTCACTAGGATGTCTTTAATTCTTATGAGGTAGAAAATGCATAATCATTCCGGACAACATTAAGCTCTCATAGAACGAGTGACGATGATTCAGCTTGTGACTACTGAGGATTACTGGGCCTTGCACTGTAGCTTTAAGTTTTGACAGATCAAGCAGAACAGGGAAGGCCAACTCAAATAGGAACCTTCAGTAAGAAAAAGGGAAACAAAAAGCAGGAACAGAAAGAAGAAGGAAAGCTTGAAAGGAATGAAGTTGAACTGTTCAAGATGGGATGAAACAAGAACAAGGAGTTATGTCCACAAAAATCACACTTCACCCAAAGCCCTGACAGGAACCCCAAACATCAAATGCCTCTAAAACCCACTGGCAAGTATGTACTCCACACCACATACATTATTTTCATTAACCCTGTTAACTCTAGAACAATCTGTGGTGTTGACCAAAGGACTACAATTTGGTTGATGAATCATGTGAATATCATCATAAAACAGAAGACTATTTTTGGTTTTGCTTATACATTTTACACTGCTCTAGAACATTTAAGAGAGCTCTGAATTTTGTAAAGCCATATAAAAAGATAGCACAGAAGAAGGACCACTTGGGCAATTTAAATTGTACCATTCTGCATTAATAATTAAGTATATGGTAAAAATATTTTTTTCCAACACAACTTATTTCAGGCAGTGCCCTGAGTGGACCTTCAAATTGACTACAGTTTGTCTGTAGAAGCTTTAAGTTGTCACATGCACAATTTGGAAGATGCATAGAGAAACCACAGACAGCTGAAGGAAGAGAAGAGTAGATCTCATTCAAGGAAATAAACTAGTTTTCTTCTTTTCTCTAATGAAGAGTTCTTAATTCCTGAATAATCACCCCTTAACTTCAACTAGAACTGTTCACATGTGACAGTTTAGTTTCTTCACGTCCTGGTACTAGCTTGGGATTAAAAAAAGCAGCAAGCAAAGGCAGTCAGTGGATGTTCTGCTTTGAATAAAAAGCAATATGCTAAGTATTTCAGAATAACAGCTTCTTAGTGTTCTCAGATTGAACATGAGAAGGAAATTATTTCTCCAAGCAGCGCCTTTTATTTACATCTTTAGAATAGAAATTATCCACCTCTTCTTCTCTCAGCACTAATGGAACAGAGGAGATCAGCATCCGTCTTCATACAGACAGTGCACAGTGCTTCTCTTCTGTAAAACCTAAGAATAACTGACTTTCCTTAATCTGAGATTATTTTGAAAGGCATACAATAGAAAGTCATGTTGAATAACAAGGAAAAGGTATCAATTAGCTGTGTTTGACCAATGTTACTGTTAACAGAAAGGATGGAACCTTAAATTTGTGTTAATGAACACAAAATGTTTCAAGATACACAGGCATGTTTTCTGCAGCATTTCACCACTCGACTTTTGTAAATTCTAAAGTTTACATGTAATAATCAGAAGATGACACAAATGAAGTCCTATTTCTATAAGCAAAAATAATACATTCACCCATCTTCAAACACCTGCTTATTAGTAATATATACAAGTGGTATTCTAATAACAATTGCTTAAAAACAATGCTTCTGTACTGTATTTCCATTAAAAGAAACAGGAAAACTGAATAAAGAAGGAATAATGAAAAAACATGGGACCTCAAATTTAGTTACGAAGCGTAACACATGTCACAACAGCCTAAAAGCCAAAGAATGGAGATATTTCTCCGATGCACTTGCCAGGCAATGAGAATAGTGAACAATTATACTTCCACCTGCACAAAACTTTCTACAGTAAATGTGAAAAGAAGCAAATTATGCTAATAACAGCTAAACCTATTTATCAAAGCAGTTCTCAGGCAGATGCCATTCAATATTATCAGAGCTTGTTTTCTGAAGAAAGTGAATTATTTATACATACTCAAACACAGATATGTACACATGTATTTTATGTGTATTTATACTCAAAATGCTAACATTACTAGGAATGAAAAACTTGCCTAAAGCTTTGCAGTATGCATTCTTTACTTCTCCCATACTATGCATTTCACTTACTCCCATCATTGGCCAGAGGAAAAAAAAAAAAAAAACCTCTAAATATACACAGACATTTAGGAAGCTCCCCTGTAGAAGGGAAGTCCTAAGCCCACACAGCAGCAGGAGTCCAAAAGGAAATTTAGCTAACTTGATGCTGAGTCAACAGGAATTAGAAAATTCTCCTTCCTGCCCTTTCTGAAATTTCACTTCCATCGCACCTTACTGAATAAGTAGGCTGAGATAAGAAGTGGAAAAAACCTACAATGGCAGTACATTGTGAAACTGAGCACTTAATTGGGCTTGCAATAGACAAGAAAACTGATCATCCCTGAGCATAGGCAGAACCTTCTACCTACTTCCACTTCTATTCCACTTCAAGATCGTACAGAATTTCTTTACGCAGATTCTGTTGTCTTCGACTTTCAGCAGGTAATTGCAAACAACAATTATACAAAAAAAAAAAAAAAAAAAAAAAAAAAAGCTTTTTATAATGATTCCTGTTGACAGAGAGTTGAGAGACAAAGCAGGGGAAATAGAAAAGAATACATTTTGCACACAAAGTCTGGTAACTACCACTATGCTAGCAGACTTGAGCAGATCCTTCTTAAATAACGTATTACGGGTTACAAAAGCAAAACTGCGTGCTTACTGAGGGAAGAAAAAAAATGAAGTTTGTAAAGGCTTTTACAATGATCTTTTGTATATAAATAGTGTTTTCAAATTCATAACAATCTCAAATGATCAGTTGGAAAAAGAAAAACAAAAAGTCAGAGTATCTTCAAATCTCTCTTACAGGTCATCCCTGGCTAGCTTTGATGATGATGCTTTTCTCTTCAGATTAACTTGACAGTTTTAGAAAGCACATTCATCTACCCAGCCTAAGAGAAAATCAGATTTGTACAGTTTCAAACCACTAAGAAACTTCAAATTAAGCAGTTCTACCTTTTAGCTTCCCCTCTGACGCGCTACATCCAGGAAGCATTCAGAGAATCTTAAGGAACGAAGAACTACTTTACCAAACGTGGAGAAATGGAAATGTTCATCATCCACACAGCAAACTCCTTGAGATTTTCTCCTTGAAAATCATCTAGGCCAGGAAAGCATTGGTTTTCCATATCTCTCTATCCGACATTCAATTCACAAAAGCTGCCTTTGGTCAATAAATAAACAAACCAACCCAGGGAATGCAACCCAAGAAAGGAAACAGCAAAACGAACAGCGTGCTCTTCACCTTCCAGCTTACCTTCCAAAGGCAGATAATTCCTTTAGCATAAGACAAAATCATTGATCCATTGTACTATGTTAAGACCTTCAACATCTTTGAGGAAGTTCTGTCTATCTATAGACTTCCTGAGACCTTCACCTGCATATTGAACTCACATCTTCATTCTACCTTCATTAATTTTGAGTGAGGGCTTAAACGGGACTCATTGTTTACTTAAAATCAAAGGCAATCAGTGATTAGTGCTCAAATCATCACACTTTTAATATGAAACAGCAATGCATTTGTTATTCCATACTGTGTTATTGCTTAATTTATTTGAAAACACAAAAATTCAATTCTCACTCCTGAATATTCAGAATTCAGGCCTTATTCATGTTCAGTGACACAGTAACACCAGAAGCACATCAGAAGGCAGGAGAGGGCAGGAGAAGAGCAGAAAATCCAACTAAGTTATTCCGTGCCATTTTGTTTGCTTATTTCACAGTCACAGGCTGTCAGTACTTGCGTAGCATCAAATAAGGAAAATTAATATTACACTACACTCGAAGAAATAGTTTTCAGGACAGCAATAGTGCTCCTGTTACCAGTATAGTTACTTACTATACTGTCAATAAGCCAGCACTCAGACTGTCAAATTTAGAACAGGGAAATAGCATTTCAAAAAGTCTTCAAATACATTTATTACATGATATGCAATTTTTAGCTGGAAAAAAAAAAAAAAAAAAGAATCTAGGCTTGAAGTCTTCAAGTTTTCAAGATTGAAATTAATTAGGTCTTCAACATTTTTTCCTAGAAGTAGAAGACAGTTATTGTGTGCTTGAGTGCACTGCATGTACATTTATATACACGAGTGTGTGCATATACATCTTTTATTTAGAATATGAACTTGCAGTGGAGTAGGTAAAGCTATATATGGACTAATGTGACAGGCCCAAAGAACTTCAAATATTCGAAGAAAATAGCCTCTTCTGGGGCTGTCTATTAAGTGTCAACTGAAGATCACATCAGAACTATCAGCATTATACTGTAGCCATTTCTCAATCTTCATTTTACTCACTAAAGAGCTCCGCTGTGTTTACTACCACACACAATAAGGTACTTGAACCTAATTAGTGTACCTATATCTAAATACAGAAATACACATACTAACATATTTCTGCATCTATACATATTTTTATCTACACGTATTTATACTCCAACCAGCTTCATGTTTGGAATTTTATTTTTAGTAATACATGTATCTTTGAAAATTTACCTTATTATATCAGCTGTATGAAAGCAAATTCCTATTCAAATTGCTATTTCAAATTTTAAATTCCTTTTTCAAAAATAGAAAACAAGGAAGTTTTGTCATTATTATCTCTGACCCCTGGCTACTAACAGGCTCTGAAAAAGAAGGCATGTTAAAATTATCTACAGTAAATACCCCATTGTTTATTTTTATTAGGGATGTATTTGTCAGTAAAGCTGTCAAGAATGACTTGATATATGCCAGAATCTTCAGAGCACTGAATATGCTGTGCAGTTTTTAAGTCTATAGTTTGCTATTACGCATTTTTGATGCTTTCTAAAGAACACTTCTGGGAAAGAAGTATATCTAACAAAACTTGTATAAATTCTGAGAAATCTTTCATTTATTTGCTATAGTGTTATTGTTCTACTAAAATCCCACATGGTAGACTTCTTTAATCAACATACTGGCCTCCAAATATTTAATTCCTTCTCTACAGTAAAGATAATTTCTTGTCCATTCTTTCAAGGATCTATTTCAGGCACTATCAATCCTCCTAACCCCACAAGCTGTGTCACAATATATATGAAAGGAAAAAGTCAAAAGAAATACACTATTTACCTGAGAGAACTGAAAGAAAAAAAGAGTTCTGGTAGCAGCTCAGAAGCATGAGATGACAATAGCTCTCTTCAAGCTCCACTGCTCTACTGTAAAAAGGAATTGAGCCGCAGCCCTGGTCCCAGGGACAATCAGTTAATGCCAACCTCAAATATCAGAAATGAGGATAACCTGGCATAACGGCAAACACTGCTGCTCATCACATGACAAACACAACAGGTGAATTTGGCCTGAACCACCCATAAGCCGAAGAACATTCAGAACAGACTGGCTGCATTTCTATGCTTCAGATCTGGCCTTGTTCCACATCTGTTCCCACAATCTTATCTCCAACTCTTATTTGCTACAGTACATTTCATTCCATACCAACTGCCTTTTTTGTTCTTCTTTACAGCTATCAGCTTTGTACCTTCAGGTTTTTTTAATGCAACACAAGCCATTTTCTTTAGTATGCATACTAAAACAGTCTCCTTCAAAGCATTTTTAGTTGCCTCTCAGCACTGATCATGACTCAGATGCCAACAGCATTCCTCTCAATTGATACTTTATGTGCTCTTGTAATTTAGCACAGGTCCTCCAAGCAGCCACCTTATAGGCTTTTATGTACAAGGCACACTAATCTACTGCTCAAATTCAGGGATAAAGACCCTTAGCTTATTTCTCTATACACATATTCATTAGAGAAACATCAAGCAATTCTATTTTTTCCTTCAGAACTAAATTAACCAGAAGTTGATACCAGCTGTCTTCAAATATAACAAATTCAGAATACGATTCTGGACTACAGAAATTCTCTACACCAAATTTTTGATGATTAAAATCTGAACTGAAAAAATAAAAATAATAAATAAAAAAAATATATCACTGTTAATTCCAACAGTGAACACATTAGTTTTGTTTTGACACAGAACACCTTGAGCTTCACACGTTAATAATTAATTAATTCAATTTCAACTAAAAATGTAAAAAGACTGTAAGATTCAATGAAAGGTAAAAATAAAGGGTTAGTATATGGAACTTACTAATTTTTATTTGCATGGGAAGTTTACTGAAAGGTATTTCTGAAGCAAGTTATAAACAACAACAGAAGCTTCAGTTCTGAAGGGTGGCAGATGTACATGGACAAACCTGCCAGAATTACTTGATAGTGCTGACAAGCAGTACTTACTGTGTCAACATATTGCCCAATTTCTATGAGGAAAAACAAACAAACGCAACCACAACCCAGGCAGCAAATATTACACTCATATGAAAATCATTTTATCAATGTAAATTTGAAGTAAACAGTTGCTTCCTAACAGAAGTACAATTTCAAGATTTCTTTGGCAATTTGTGAAGAATAAGAGCAATTGGCATTAATGCAGATCACAGCCTCATGTGCAAAGTTCAGCAGTTTGTACTAAAAAGAATGTTTGTTTGTTTTTTATAGTACAACAACAATATAAATTAAAAAAAAACACAAGCTTTCCAAGTCTCTGAAATCAGACTGGTACTTCAGCTGGTGCTGAAATTAGTCTAAGTGTTTGCTTTCAGTTGAAAACACAAGATCATGTTCAAAGAGAAGAAAACATTTCCAAATTTATATACTGACTAACAACTTACATTTTCAAAACCTTAACTTTAAAAATGAAATGAACTTTTCTTCAAAGCATTTATTTCCTTTCTTCCCACCATGATGACTAAATACCACACAGATTAATCTGTGACAATTTCTAGTTGCAATAATAAATATCTCCTTAATGAATATGCAACTTTATGTGTCATGTTGACAAAAGCGCAGAAATAAGATCATATACTATTGCTAGTCTTACTAAATTTAGCCAAGTTTGTAACTTTTAAAGGGTGATAAATTAAACAGTACTTGTAAACTGAAACATTTGACACTCCTTTAGGAGTGACTGAGTACTATATCCACTGGCTTTTGTGCTAGAGACTTCCATGCAACATAATAGCTTCACTAGGCATATTGTATCTGAAATATAACCTTTCTCCTGTCTTCAGAGCTAGAGACATTGCCCAGCAGTTAATCAACAGACACTCCACCTTAATTTAGGGTAGCCAATAAAAAATGAGCAACTCTCCCTTTAAATAGAATGAAGCAGCAAAATGAAATATCAGGGCAGACTGTAAGATACTCTCTTTGAATGGGACTTAAAAAGTGCACAGGAATGCATATATCTTACTTCAACAATCTCTTAAAGTAATGAGTGGGGTTTGTCTTTTGTTTGTTTGCTTTGTTTCTGACACTAAATGTCAAGCTAAACACTATTCATACAAAACTGATCTGTTACAAATGTTTGGGAGTTCATAGATACTGAGAAAGCTAGTACCTTAAAATAAAGCATACACAAATGATTTCACTGCATTCCAAAACAGGAAATTTTGACATATCTGAGACTAAAAAAGCTAGCCTGGCAGAAAAGAGTGATTCACTTCACCTTGTATAAATAAAACCACAAGTGCATGCCCTGCTTCTTTCAATTTAAAATGGATTTCACACCATGACAGGTTTTGTTCTGCATTAAAATTGCAAATCTTCTGTGTGGCCCAGTTTCAGCTGCAATTGATCTGCTTTGTCGTCATAGATAAAAAAAAACACTGAAGGGCACTGCAGCTTTAAATATTTCAGAGCTATGTAGCTAGTAAATAGACTCCATTGCAATATGGCTCTGAAGGTCGTGTCCTATTGTCTCTTTTCTCTGCAAATATTTTGAACAGCATAAATTAGTTTATTTTATACAATACCTCCCTGCCATTCCTAAATCACGCCAATTGTATTGGGTATTTCCTTACTGGAAAGGACAGATACGCCACTCTTTCCATACACACCCACGCTGCTTCTAGACATATTCAAAACGTCCACCACGAATATAACAGCAAAGGGGGATATATCAGACATAGACAGCTTTTCCTATATGTACCTTATATGAACAGATCCCCCTGTTAAATGCCCCAACATAAAGACAAGTAGTTATTTCAATAGTGATAAAATAATTGACTGGTTCAAAAGCACCTTTAGTTAAAAATCAACATGCCAGTTAGAATACTGAAGCAAGCAATTTTAATGTCTCCTGCTCTTCTCATATGGGAAAACACAAGAAAAAAAAACAAAAAACAACAGAGCAGCAATAGAACACAGTCTGCCAAACCTGCCTTTCATGTAGGAAGGCTACTACCTTTCTAATGCTACAAACAAACAACAACAACAAGGTTAAGCCCCGTCATGTTTAAGAACAGATTATAAGTACAAGGAGACTGTTAACACCAAGCCAAAATTTGGAACCTCTGAGTGTGCACCTCCCTGGGACCAAGCTTATTTCTTTTATATGGGATGACTATTCAGTGCAGACATGAAGTATGGAAATGTCTCTCATATAGAAAAGTGAAATATATCCCTGCAATAAAATACAACTGTGATAGCTGTCACTATGTAGAAGGTACATTTACCTGAAAAGGCAACAGATTGTTGCCATTGTCCGTCCTGAACGCGTTGTCTTCCATCCAGGATTTGGGGGTTAAGGGTGCAGCCCGTGGGAACTTCGGAGGGGCAATGACATTGCTGGAGAATGGTTTTTTAAGGGGTGAAATGGGATTGAGGGGGGAGGGTACACCGACCCCCACTCCCACGCCAACCCCCACTCCAACTGCCCTTCGAGGGTCCCTACCAGCCTGCAGCCCACCCCAAGGGTTGGAAGGTGTACTCCAAGCTGCATTTTGATGGTTATTCCAGCTGGAGGAAGAAGAAGAGGATGCAGAAGAGGAAGACGGTTTGCTGGTCATGATGGGCTGATGGCTGTAAGCAGCATTTCTCTGGGCAAAAGGCGCCTGATTAGGGCTCACAGGAGACCTCCGCTGCTGCTGCTGCTGCTGAGCTTGCTGCTGCTGCTGCTGATGTTGGTGGTGTTGAGTCTGAGCTAGGCCAATTTGAGGAGAGAAAGTGCCACCAAATACAGGGTTGACATGGTGTGGAAAATTCTGGAAAAGCATTGTTCCATTGACCGGAGTAATCCCCTGGAAAAAGCTATCATCCACCGTGTTTGTGGTCCCCGTCGACCAGGTGCTGCCGAAGGAGGGAGACAAGGAGGTGCCGGCTGCAGGTTCTTGTTGAGGCTGGTGAAAGCTCAAGCCAGGCAAAATGGGAGACTCCATCTGCATCTTCTCCTTGCTATTTTGGGAAGGAGCCGATGTGCCGATACTAGTCACTGAGCTGCTGTCTTCTGGCTTGGGCGTCTCTGACGAGATGGGCGTAGAGGGGGCTTCTGCTGAGTTTGGATCTTGCTGCTGCTGCTGCCGCTGCTGCTGGGGCTGGGCTTTGCTTTTGTCCATCAGTAAATCATCCTGCATGGTTTGCGCAGCTGAAACAGTAGGGGAAAAAACCACAAAGACAGATTATTAGCATTGTCATTCATAGCACAAATGAGGCCGCTTTAATCATTTGCCGGTCAAAAATCTCCTCCTATTAGTAGTGCTATATGCTACAGCAAGTTGCAAGGCAAACCCGTAATCTTCCCCCTCCCCCATTTAGGAACATGTAAGCTTTGATCATGCTAGATTGTCTTGAAAATATTTTTTAAGATGCTTCACCCTTTTTGATGCCTTGTTTCCCTTCAGTCTAAATGAGAGATGTGCTTATAGGGCAGAGATATACAGCAATTTCGCCACGTCTCTTTTCTCTTACACCGGAACTCAGAGCTCTCACCCTGCAATGAGAAACTGATTCTGGTTCCTGTTTTTCCAAGCACCCTCCTCCTCCTCCACCTCCTCCCCCTGGCTATTTGCATACGTCAATAAATACTGCTGCGTCCTTCAGCAAGGTTAAAGAGACACCAGTCTCCGCTCTTCTCCACCCCCTTTCCGATGAGGGCACCTTTAAAGGAGCCGGTACCCATTTCCCCAGCAAGCAGCCAGGCTCTCCGGCCGGCAGCGCCGTGCTGGGGCCGCGGGGACGGGGAGCGACCCTCGGCGTGGCCGAGCCGGCAGCACTGCGGGGCGCAGCGCTGCTTCGCCGCAAAGGCGTCCCGCTCTATTGCCTTCTCCAGAAAACCGTCCGTCATCTGTTCGTAGGGAAATATAAGGCCAAAAGGAGCAAATCGGGGAGGTGCTACTCGGCTGTAACGCTCCCGACGCTTTCACAGTGAAAAATTAAAATGAGGTTAAGCCGAATGTTTTAAGTAGAGACATGGCCATCTTTAGATGCAGGAGACAAGGACTAGTGATGGAATTTATTTGCTACATCGATACGTAAGCTTAAACTCGCTTTAGAAGCGAGTGTACATAGCATGACTGAGTCTTATACCTGATAGAAGAGGGGATTCATATAAAGGAGGGCAGGTACTGGAATTTGATCAATATTTCAAAACACCATAATAGTAATGCAGATGTAAACATCATTGCATGGAACTAAAACAGGATCCTCCACATGTCACAGACTTCTAGTCGATTGAAGAGATTATTATACATTTCAAAAGCATTTTGAATGAGCCAAAACCAGTTTCTCAATTGAAGTATGTAAAAGACGGTGATCACCAAATGCCTAATTGCATTTCTACTGAGCTAATCACAACAGCTTGGCCACGCTGTTTTTAGGATTGCTGTTTCAAAGTAACAAAGTAAAGTCCAGCCAAACCAATTATCTGGTTAAGAAAGGTGTCAAAGAGCAAAGTCAGTGATCCTGACAACCGTTTTGAGATGGCCTATACACACCTTTAGTTTATTATTTTTTAATTCCTACATAGTCACTCACAGACTTTTTACCTCAAATGAATGTAAGGATACATTTCTTCTATAAGTTACTTGGCTTGCTCCCTAGCATTTCCCCTCTCCATACAAAACGAACAGCAAGGGTTCATGCAAGTCTATGCTGTGAGACAACATTAGGGCAAGTTCCCAAGAACAGGGCAAACTATCACACCCAGCCAGCAGCCCTGCTGCTGCCAATGGGGCAAGGGAAACCTGGAGGCAGCTTAAAGCAGTGCTGTAGAAAAACCAGAACACACCGAGCTTCATGTAGCTTTCCATCATCTGCGTTTATAGCAACATCACCATTAATTCTAAGAGTGCAGAAAATTATTGACAATTTTATAGCAGAGAGAAAAAGCATAATTGTTTACCCCTTCCCTGCACAAAAGTATATTGAGAAAAAAATACAGCAGCTGAAATACTACAGTCCTGCCATCAGTAAAGTATATTTAAATCAGTTAGTCATCGGGTTATCTATAGTGGCTAGCACAGCAGTTGTTTCACATATGTACCTTGACTTGGCCATTTGTTTTTGAACTTTATCCTAAAGACTGTAATCCACATTCATTTTCATACCGTTTCTTAAAGGTAAAATCACCACAATTCAATTCTCTTGTCAAGGTCAAGACCTACCTTTAACAGCAAAGCCAGTCTGAATGGAAAAACACTGGATAAAAAAAAAAGAAAGACTGAGAGGCCACCCATGCCTAACACTGGACTATACACAGCAAATAATCAAGAGGTGCTATAAGTATTTGAGCAAATACACAAACCAGAACAGGAAATCTATATCCCCACAGCAATACCACCTCTGCTTGCATGCAGTAACCCATGCAGTCGACACAGAAATTCTTAAGGAACAGTTACCTTTGGATTTTCTGTATCTAAAGCTCAATAAAACAGTGTGTTTATTTTGTCCTTTCGGGTTTGGTGTGACAAACAGTCGGCCACTCTGGCAAGAGCACTTTGACAACTGGGAGCTGTCAGCGCATGCTCTGCCGCGGCATTCTGGGTTTTGCAGTTCGACGGGGGCGGCGTTGGCTGCCCAAGCAGGGCCTGCAGCACCGGGCAGCTCAGCTCAGCTCGGGCTGCTGCGCTCCGCTGCCCAGAGGAGCTCGGACAGACGCAGCGCGTGCCGCACGGAGCTGACAGCGCGCAACGGCAGCTGAACTGCACGCAGCTTTTTTATGGCCAGAGCACACAGCTACGTGGAGCAGCAATCGCTAGCCAAAGGAGTGCTTCCAGGACTCCCAGATTCCTTCAAATCTCCAAATTTACGTACAAGGAATTATTTACAAGGCTTATCATCTATGAAAAACCATCACCACTGTTACAAACGGGATGGTGCCACATTACTTAGATGTAGAAAACATTAATGAGCCACTTGTCACAACACCAGTTCTAAAAGCATTCCAACTGAAACACAAATAGGGCAAGTATGAAACTTCAAAACAAAAATCAGCACGTGGGCTGTATGATATGAATACCTTCCAAATTGCAAATTACTCATTACTGAGCTACTGTTATAACTTCAAATCCTTTAAAGAAGGAAAATAGTAATAACCCTACTCAGGAAAAAATAAAAAGGCAGACAAATATTTTACTATTTATCACCACATTCACTCCATACTGCAACTCCTCATTTTAGCTACCTTCCTTCCACAACCACCATCCACATATCTCCTACTTCAGTACACAGATTGAAAGGAATGAATCTCATTTTGATGTTATAGGTCAGACAGTTTTCAGAATTTAGTCTGCAGGCCTTTGTATTCCATCTTATGCTGATCCATTAATTGTTCTGGATAATCAATGATATCAATAATTCTGGAAAAGGAATGCTAACACCTGTATGAAAATCACATAGCAGAAATCTGAAATGTGAAACTATCAGCGTTTCGTAAAGTTTCAGGCTGTCTTTTCGAAGATGAAATATGCCCAGCTTTGTGGCTGAACTCTGAGAAAGATAAATGAGGGTATTTGAAAACGGCTTGCTAAATCACCCCTGTATTTTGCTTTCTGCTGTCTATTTATGTTGGACTATGTGGTCCACTCGCCTTGAATTAATGCCGTAATCAAGAGTCTCTGAACACTTGCTCTAACCTGTTTGCACTGCTCTGAATCATTAAAGGCCAGGAAAATTGCTTTCTGACAGCAGCTGAAAATGTCTCATTTGTTGAAACCTCAGCTAGTACAGGGCTAGCCCTGGTCACTGTGCAGCCCTCCTTTATGTCCCTTCTTGCTCCCTGCAGATGCTGTGAAGACTGATGTGAAAGGAGACAGGAGACAGCTTCATTTGCAGATCAAATATTAAGATAATGAAAGTAATCATGACAGTCACAAACAGAGAAATGCTACCTAACCAAAGAAATTCAAGGTTTAATGGAGTCTTTTGATCCATTAGCTACCAGAAGCTTTTTTTTTTTTTTTTTTTCTCCCTACCAGCCAACTGTTTTGTAATTGGAAGTTAAAAGATAGTAACAACAGCTGTATCAGGAAACAAAAGCTTCATTCAATTTGATACCTGAATTTCTTGACCTGGGCCAACTCCAAAGAAACAAATGTAAGAAAAGCTCAAGTAAGCCTAGCTAACTTAGCTAAGATTGTACTGAGTGTGTTTTTGTTTGATGAAATTCATTATGAAGTAATTTATGCCTTCTATAGCTAAAAACCCATGCCAGTCTTTCTGTCACAAAGTGAATTTTCCAACTAACTTGAAGGTTAAAGTACATTACTGAAAAACTTAGTTTTATTGTAGAAACATTTTTCTCAGTTTACATATATCTCATTTGAATTTAATGGAGGGCTCCTTGCATTTAGAAAGACAGAATCAAGCACATATGAAATATAAAGTGATCTCGCCATTTATTTTTTATATGCACTAGTTTATATGCACAGTTATAATGCACTATTGAATAAAGAGAATGCTTTCATATTGCCAGATTGCCTGGCTTTGTTTAAATTAGTGAATAATTCCAACAGCTTCAGTGTTGTCAAATGAAAAGAATGTGCTAAAGCAGTGCTGCTGAAATGGACAGGTAAATATTTAATATACTCCATGCTATTCTAATGTTAATTGTTTATCAGTTACCTTAATAAGCTTAATGAAATCTCTGCAAGTTTGTTATCAAACAATTTAATGTTTTAAAATGTGACTTTCTGGTATAAATCTGATAGCTCTAAGCAGCTTACATTATTTTTCATAGTTTTCATTTAATTCTGACTTCTCATCAAGTGTGTGATCTTATTTAATTCAAAATGGCTGCCACCTCCAGCTGGCACCAGTGAGGCTGAGTTCTGCCAAATCCCAAGTGGTAGCAGTCCTCATCCTACACTTCATATTGGAAAAAGGGAGTCCTCCTCAGGGAGTCCCCTCCAGGCTCAAATGCAGCTCCCATCGGGTGAAGGCGAGAGAGGACCAAATGAATCAGCACAACCATCAGAGAGACAGAACAATGAGAACTCCATTTAGGGATGGTATGGACAACAACAATGTAAAAATAATAATAAAAAACAAAAGCTGCAAGAGCCAATCTGAGGTTTAAGATACAAACTGTCACTGTAATAAAAAGTAGAAAGAAAAGGAACAGTAAAGGGGGATAGGGAGACTGAATTGAAGGAGACTGTTGGGGAGAATAAAGAAAGCATTTGAATGGGGCAGCTGCATATCCAGTCCTGGTAGAGGGAAGAGATGAGGATGGAATGACAACTTTTGCTCTGTCGGGGAATAAGGAGAGTTCTTTCAAACTTAGAAACTGTTGGTTATTTATGTATTTTAATACCACGTTTTCTTTCTGAGAGGACAAATTGAGATTCCATACCTAACGCTGCCCAACAGAGTCTTGAAGATTGAAAAAGACACAAATCAGTTTTTAGATTTGGGGATTTTTAAGCTATTCATAGGATGTTATGAGGTCTGTCATGTTTTTCTATATTGCATATTTACAAGGAAATATGATGTACACACCTGCCAAGTGTTTACCACGTGAGCCAATACACATGTCTCAACCGCTTTTGTCATCCCTCCCTCCCTGGCAGGGGGCAAAGAAGCCTTCTTTGTGAGAGACTGTTCGCAAGCTTCATATAGTAGCCAGGTGATGATGGATTCCAGTCACATTTCTTTGGGTAACTATTGCCCACAGTCATTACTGCTGATCACAACCTCATAGCCTTATCCTAAATGGCAGGCAACTAGCTTATCCTCCCTGCCCCAAAACCAAAACACAGAAGCTGTACAAATCCCAGAAATAAAATAGACTTTCTTCCTTTCATTTGTAAGGTTTCAGAATAAATACATAAAACCCAAGCATTTGTCTGGCCTATCTGATCAGTACTTTGGCCAATAGACAATGCATTTGTTCCAGATGAAGTCCAGGAATCACAGACTCTGGTAACCAGTACTGCTCTAATATTTCACAAGCAGCTGTAATTGGGAAAGTGGGCATTAGGTTCTCTTCCAGGAAGCCACGCCTACAGGGTTTACTCAGCCTACTGTACGCACAAGACTTCCCAGTACTGCAAGTAAAATTGAATTTTACTGTCCTAAGACAAAGTTAAAAATAAATTTTCTTGGACAGGATGTCAGCACACTGCCCTCTTCCTACTTGCTTCTGTAGATACTTTCTGTAGGAAAAAATTACCAAAATGTAACTGCTTTGGCACTCCTGCTGATGATACCTTTGGTAATCAGAAAACAGACAACATTGTCCTTATTCTGCGTATAGAATACAGCTTGTAAGTCTAAGTCCAGATAATAAAAGAAAAATGGAAAATAAAATCTGAGAAAAATAATATCAGGCACAAAACAATAGCAAAAACAGAACAATGTACATAAATTTAGGTCCAACTGCATAACCAACTTACATGTTTGTTCTGTAATCTGACAACAGTGCAGCCCTCCACTTTTTTTTTTTTTTTAAACACATATTTTACAGGATTTTTCTCCCATCAAAGACTCAAAACCAGACTGATTTCCCCTTAGCTATGACAGCAGGGTCAAAGGATGAAGTACATTCACTGCAGGCTCCTTCTTGTCCTACCTGATCTCTGCAGCTGCACAGAGCTACCAGGCAAAATCTGCTCATCTCAAGCAAGAACTGATGTGTGCTGAAGAGGTGTGGAGCTGGCCCAGAAAGCCACCACCTTGTACAGCAAATGAAGCATAACACAGCAAGATACAACTGACACAAGATTTTGAGGACCGGCTACACACAGCAGTTATTAGATATGTATATACACACCCATCAAAACTCGAGAAGAAAGACCTAAATCTGATCTTTACCCACCAACCTTCCTAAGAATTGGAACTGTTGTAAGCGTTTCTGCAAACAACACCTCTGCCCTTTGCATGGGAAGCACAACATGCAGAACTTCTCCACACGTGCCAATACGTGCACATCTGGGCTGAGGAAAGAGCAGGAGAGGGCCCCAGGGGGACAAGAAGCAGCAACCCTCAGGTGCTGTCTGTCCCTTTGTTCTATAAAGGCTTTTCGGACTCAGAAGTTCCAGCTTCTTATGCTGCGCTACTGCATATCGACTTCAGAACATAGAATGGATTTTCAAAGCCCTTAAGGACTTACACTCCACGGTTACGAGCAGCAGTGGAAGCGCTGCACTACCACCAGCCGCCCCACAGCTCGCTCAGGGTGCCAACGGCCACCACAAGCACACACCGCGATCGCAGCCCCTCCCCAGCACAGCGCGAGCCCTCTCTCCCCCGGGCAGAGGCTGCACCTGCCGGCCGGGTGGCGGCAGCTCCTTCCCAGCTCCTCTCCCGCAGCAGCGGCGCCGCGCGGTACCCTCAGCCACCGCCGTGAGGGAGGGGCTGCGGTGCGCGACGGCCGCTCCGCGCGAAGGAGAGCGGAGGCGCAAGGGCCCTTCCCGCCGCCCTCCGCTCGGTGACCCTGTGCCGGAGCGGCGGGCGCGGTGCCGGGCACGGCGCTGACCGTCCCCCGTCGGAGCCCTCTACGCGAGCGCGGCTCCTACCTGCCCCGCGCGCAGTGCCGGGCAGCGGTTAGGCGGCAGAGGCGAAAAGCGGCATAGAAAGGGAGATGGACAGGGGGAGGCGGCGCCCCGCGGGACCTTTAAGCCCCCGGAGGCGGTGGGACTACACTTCCCGGCGTGCCCGGCCGTCTCGACTGCCTGCTGGGCGCAGGCGCGCTGGGAAGAGGGCGGGGACGGGCGTCGCGGTTGCGCTCGGCCTTTACCTCACAGAGGCACCGCCGCCTTTCATCTCGGCGCCGCGGCGGCTCTGGGCCGCGCCGTGCGTGCGTAGCACCCTCCGCGCGCCGCGTCCCGCCCGCCGAGGGAGGCGCGTGGCGGGGGGCGGCTCCGCTGCACGGCCCCGCTTTCTCCCGGCGTGACGCGCGGCTTCCCCGGCGCTGGGCCCCTTTGTCAGGCCGCGGGCCCTCGGCTGTTGGAGCCATGTCGGAGCAGACGGGCCTGGCGTTGCCGCAGACCATGGACAGGTACGGGAGGCCCGGCTCCGGGAGGCTCGGGCCGGCCGGGGGCGGTTGCGTATGTGTGGGTTCGCCGTGGCTTTTGGTGTTCGGGTGGTGCGGGCCGCGTTAAGCTCGGCCGTGGCGGGGTTGGAGCGGGCTGCGGGGAGAGCGGCGCGGTGCAGGGGGCTGCCCGCTTCCTGACGGTGCGGGAGGTAACGCGGCGTCGGGAGCGTTCGTCGAAGCGTTGAAAGGCGACGCGTGTTTAGCCGGGCCTTGTGGGCTTTGTTACTACCTTTGTCTGTTTTGGAGGAGCGTGTAGTTTCTTTTTTGAGTTGCTAAGAAGTCCGACCTGTAAACTCCTCTGACTTAATTCTAAGGGAGAAAAGGCATTCGCTCTTATTACGTTTGCTTCCTCTGATTACGTGTGTTTGCACACCAAGCACTTTCACCCTGTTCTGCTGAGAATTTGAGGTTCCCACTGTGGGGCATTGAGTCATCCAGGAAGCTCTTGAGAGCTGCACGTATAGGCGACACAACAGCACAGTGCTTCTGAAGGTGGGAGCCCATAAGGAATCTATCCTCTACTGATAAACCCATCACGCTTTTCATCACAGACATCTGGGGAAAAGGGAGAAAGACCTCACTGAACTCTGATGTTGTGATTTATTTATTTTCTTATTTATTTACTTATTTTACTTCTGTAAGGAAAGAGGATTTTAGTAAAATACAGGCTGTCATCAGGCAGGTGATGGAGGGACAAACTCTGGGAGGCAAGGACAGAGCTTGCTCTGCCTTGAAGGTGAGGATAAGGAACTTCAGTCCGATAAAAAAAAAAAAAAAAAAAAAAAAAAACTATAAATGATTTGCTGGGGGGACAGAGGAAGAGGAAAAGCTTATTGTTGATGTTTTAGAAATCTGGGAAGTGTTGTTAAGGAGGCTGAGAGTCAGGAGCTGGAAACATTTTTGCAAGAAGTAACAGAAAGGAGATAGGTTGGTTATTGTTTTTGTGTGTTTTTTTGTTTGTTTTTTTTTTTTAGAAGCGCTGTGAGGGAGGTATTCTATTTTACTTCCTGTGAATATCAAGTATAAAAAGGAAGACGGTTAAGGATGACGAGCAGGAGGAGGATGGTAAAGCTGTTGTGTAGAAAGGAAGAAGAACGAGGAAGATCAGGAAGAATGTTGCACACCTGAAACTAAATTTCATCTTCATCCTGGAATTCATAGTCTGATGATATGTAGTATTTCGTTATTTTGGATGTCTAACAAATCATTATGTTCTGAATGGCTGCCCTGCTGTCTGTGGCAATTTTAACATAACATGAGGCCCTAATTCAGTGGGAAATGTCTGAGGTGGTATTTATCTGTGTGGCAAACAGTAAATTGATGTAATTAGATGACTCTGCCTAATAAAACTGAAGCTTTTCTTTTGTGCTCATATCAGCATTTGGGACTGTGATACGCAAGAATCTAGAATCCTTTGTGATGTCTTTGCAGGTTTTTTTCTTTCAAGCTTAGATTTTTTTTTAAATGTCTTTTTTTTTTTTTTTTTTTTTTTTTCCCTTTAGGGTCTTCCCAGTATTAGCAAAGCTTACTGTTCATGAAAAACTGTCAAAACCAAATGGCATGTAGAAAAGTAAGGAAAGGTTTAGGTGAGCGTTTACTAAAAAGGAAGTTGGTTAATTAGCAGCCAAACCAGTTCACCATTCTTCAATTGGATGTGGATATCTGCGGTTTGATGCACGTTTCATGTTCTTGTGAACTACAGTTTCACAAAGCTGAAAGGACGTATCTCTGGCCCTTTCCAAATACTTCCCAGTAAATTTGGAATAACAGTTGATAATCTGAAATAATTGGAAGGCGTTCATGGCTTGCTTAACAACAAGGACAATAGGGAGAAAGTTTGAAGTACTTAGGAAGCATAGAGGAGGGAATGAAGAAAGACCACAGCTTTCATGCAAGCTTGTTGCACTCAGTATAGGAAGCTTTAGAAACAGCGCTGTGGGAAACAATGGATGGGAATGGTAAGAAGGTGCCGAGTATACAGGATTTGTATTTAACTCAGGACTCGGTACAGTACAAGTAGAAGGATCTTGGAGTAAACAAGACCTCAAAATGCAGTCAGGGTAAGTTTTCTATTATATACTGGTGTTATGCAGTGTGGTTATGTTACAAGAAACTTTCTTGTTCCTTCATCTGGTGTTTCTCAAGATCATGCATAACTGCTTTTATGTTGTATGTAGTGATGATCAAGAAAAACATTTCAGTATTTCACATCAGAGGACATAACCTGTGAATGACTCCTTTGTAGTGATTCTGAAGGGCAGAAGTTCCTTTTCTTTCATGCTGTTATTGTTGATGCTAATGACAGATAGTTATTGTGCTGGGTAGCAGTAACAAGTGCATACAGAAAAGCTTATGAGTTAATGTATTGTCATTGCACACAGAGCACATACTCTTAAATCAAATTGAAATCTTGTAGTGAAGGATGCAGAAAATAGCTTTTCAGTGAATAAGGCTTTCTTTGGTGTCTAACACTTCTCAGTGAGAGACTTTTTTTTTTCCTGATACCTAGGTGGTATCACTGAGAATTCGCAGAGAATGGTGAAGTACTGTTGTCTCAGGAATAAGTTATTGCTGTAGATCTGAATGTATGCACTACTTTGTATGCAAGGGTGATAGCTCTTAAATCAAGTTCTTCAATATGTATTTGTGAGAGATAACATCTGGCTTTCTTTACTTGGCTCCTAGGTTGTACATCTGTGTGGCATTCTTCTTGTGCATTCTTCTTGGTATTTTTCCTGCATAATTTTAGTCTGAACCACATTTCTAAGAAATGATACCTTTCTAATAAAAAGCTGTCACAGTGTAATGAATTCCTTACTTGAAATTTCTAGCTAAGGACTTTATAATTAGCTGAAGGGTTGCTACACCATGAATGCAAGAGGAAATAACACAGAAATACTGTACTCACAGTGGTATGAGGGTCTTGAACATTTACAATGGAAGTATTGTACTTGGTATGCCAGTATTGCAAACTGAGTCCTTTTTGTCTTTTTAAATATCACTTTTAAAATAGGCTAAAGAAGAAGGAAGGTTTTTTTTTTTCTTCTTCTTTCAGTTAGGCACTATGAACTTCCTGTCTTGGCACTGTTTAATGGTAGTTCTTCCAACTGAACACTTGTAAATGTTGCCTTGTTTATCCCTTGTTAGGTGTTCTGGCTGCTTTGTGCATGCTTCAGACTCTTTTGTTCTTCCTAGCTAATGTTAGAAGATAAGCAGTTGAACTTTGTCAGATTTTGGTTTGATTGGATTAGGTTTGATTAGTAACTTTGTCTTTTAAGCACGTAGCTCACTCTGAAAGCAATGCTTCCTATTTATTTTCATGGAAAATATAACGCGTGCAGAATAACACTATTTCACACAATAGCACTATTTCATAGACCAAATTGTCAGCTGCAAAATGCTATTTTTCAAGACCGCTTCTTCCTCCTGTATACAAGGACTGCTCTGAAAGTAATGCTTCCTTGTTTTATCAGCAAAGATAAATGAAAACTGATTGCAGACCTTTAGAAGGTCTTTTGCCCATCTGTGTAAAAGCATCAGGATGTTAAGCTGTTTTAACCTTGAGACTTCTGTCTTATGTGTGTAGCATTTCCATATTGACATCTGCTTTGATAGGCTTATATACAAACTTGAATATTTTAAACTTAATGGCTTAACAGCTTATTTCTACCTGCAGACAGTAGGAAATTAGCTCTCTGATTTTAGGGTTAGGAAACTCCCAAGATGCTGTTTATCATCTTTGGTACTGAAAATCTTAGTACCTCATATATATTTCCAGGGCGTTCAAACAGTACTCATCTACTACATCTAAGAAGCTGAATGTAAGATCTTATTGATAGCTTCTTAGATCTCTGTAATAGTGCTTAGCTGTGATTGTTTCCCTTGGTATGGTGGCTTGCAGTGCTTGTTGAAGTGAAAACTTGTGTCAACTAACACAAATATACCAAGTAACTATTTTAATATGTATAATTTCAGGGGAAAAAAACCAACTCTACAAGATTAAAGTACTACTTTCAGAAGGTTTTTAAAAGAAAACTTTGAGTGGCAGTGAATATATCAAATGTTCATTGGTGCTTTGCTGTAGAGAGGATAGGGAGTCCTATGCATGAAAATGTGAAATAGTCCTTGTCTTTTAAAGCTGTAGTGTCTTTAGTTGCTTTCTGCTCTCCCCTCATTTATTTTTCCTGTTAACAAAAGCTTCCACTTGGCACCTGAATACTTTGTTTAAAAGTCAGCATTTTATGTTGGATTGCAAGGTATCAGCATAAGGTAGCCTTCTGTGAAGGATGCTATTAGGAAGGCCATGTGCTGAGTGCTTACGATTGTTCTGGTGAGTCATGCAGTCAGCTTGAGAGTGCTGGGGAGAGTTACTTAATGTTATGTTCAGACACCTTGAAGTCTGGTTTGCATTTAGTAAATATTCTTCCAGATTTTCAATACCAATGCCAAATATGAGTAGCTGTTCCTAAAGCCATTGCCTCCCAGCCATCTCTCTTCTTGGGGTTTAAAATCCATACTGAATTGAGATTTTTTTTTTTTTTTTTTTGGTGACTTCAAAGTTTCATTCTTCAATTTTCATTATGAATATTAGGAAGATAAAAGATGACTGTCTCTTCTAGGACTTTTCGTTTGCTCTCTCACATACTGTAAATTCTATAATAAAAGTAGAAGTTATAAACTGAAAATATAACTTGAGTAATAGCATCTGTTATATAAGCTATTGAATTCAAAGCCATTTGCTTGAAGACTTCCTGCCAATTTTTGCAGCTTTGGGACCCCACTTTCTATTTTATTTCTGCTTTGTTTGGTAGTACATAATAGAAAAAACTGCTTTAATCATGGAACTAAGAATGGAATGTGGACAGCCATAAGCTCGGTTTTTAACTGATAAAGGTAGTGCTAATATGTTTACTTTTAACTGTACTGTATCCAGAGATTGTTTCATTCTTACATTAGCTGTGTGATGCTGGAAAATCACAGAATCACAGAATTGTAGGGGTTGGAAGGGACCTCCAGAGATCATCGTGTCCAACCCCCCTGCCAAAGCAGGTCCCCTACAGCAGGTCGCACAGGTAGGCATCCAGGTGAGTCTTGAACATCTCCAGAGAAGGAGACTCCACAACCCCCCTGGGCAGCCTGTTCCAGTGCTCCATCACCCTCACCGTAAAGAAGTTCTTGCGTACATTCGTGAGGAACTTCCTCTGCTGCAGCTTATGTCCATTTCCCCTTGTCCTGTCTCCACGTACCACTGGAAAGAGACTGGCCTCACCACTATGGCCCCCACACCTCAGATATTTAACAGAATTGATGCAGAAGTTTGAACTTGCATAAAATGCAGACTGTGAATGGAATCAAAGTTTGTATTTCTTATCTTTTATCATTTGCTTGTCACAGTAGTGGTTTAATGTTGAGACAGCTACAATTTCAGGAATGTCAAAGTTCTGTTCTCTATCTATGTTGCTTCTGATGTTTGTAACACCTACCACCTAATTTTTACATGTACCACAAACACCAGTATTGGTATTCTTGTCATGCAGTTTCTCTTGCACTTCCTCCAGTGCAAATTAAACTGTTGTACATAATGTAATCCCTTTTAAAAAGAGCAAAGACATGTTTTCATCTTATTCTTGAGACTGACAGTTGTACTTAACATTCCAGTTTAAAACAGCATATTAAAAATACTTTGATACCAATCTTTGAGAACACACAGATATGGTTAGTGCTTGATAAAGGAATGTAGGTAATTGCTAACCTTCTGTTACGGAAAAGTAAGTCTTCTGGGAGATACATTTGGTATCCTTTGACTCAGAACTTGAAGGAATAATAGTTAAATTCCTTTAAGTCAACTCAGTGTTTCTTTCCTCAATGCTAGAGGATACATGAATATAGCTGTTGCTCGTAAGGGGGTGCAGCTAACAGGATTCTGATGAAGCATGAAGCGGTTGCGCGCTGATACCCATCCCTGGTGCATGGACAGCACTTCCAAGCAAGCTTCTTGAAACAGAATTGCTTGGTTATCAAGGTTTGCCTCAGTGCTAATATTTTTAATTCTCCGGTAATGTCAGAAAGCTGTTTTCTGGAAACGCTGGCTAGGGAATCCTCTGAACGTGTAATTAAACAATAGGAGCATCTAAGTAGAATATCTTAGCATGCTTTGAGTTCCTTCTTACTAAGAAACAGCCTCCTGTGTTTTTGAGTCTCAGATCAATTTTCTGCTGCCTGCACTGACACTTCCTTTCAGTCAAACCTTTCTTTATCCTCTCTTTATCTGTAGTAATTGAGTATTACAAGATAGAGAGTTACATGAGTTATTTTCTGTGCATTGTTCTTTATTAAATGCTTTTTCACCAACATTTCTTATGCGTTGGTTTGACTGAAGTGTTGTCATCCTCTAACTGGAGAGTGTATTGACTGAGCTGCTGAAAGCAATGGTGCAAGTAATTTTTTTTTCTTCCTCAAAGTGCAGAATCCAGGTCATGATGACTGTGATCAAGAGTATAGTTGAAAATGCTTTTCCCAGGGAGCCTCAAATGACTGAAGTTTGACAGATATATGATTTCTTGTTTTGCTATGCTTTTGTTGTCTGGCAAGTAAATTTGGTGCATTGGAAGCCATGGAAACAGTTGAAAATCAAAGTTTAGCACATAGTGAAGCATGTAATGTGTCCCTGGGGAGTGGGCATTGGTGTAAGAATTCAATACAGTAGATTGCAGATGAATTACAATAAGAATGACTGTTAAATCTACTTTGAAGTCTTATTCTGTCTCTTGTTGGTGTAAAAATTAGGTAGTTCAGCCTGTCAGGAGTTGGGTGTTCTACCTTAATAGCAGGTCGTGTTATCAGTTGGAGAACACTGTGTGGTCCTCTTGCCAGCTGGAGTTCTTGTAGTATCCTGAGCATGCTACCTGCCTTGCTTTCTATAGCCAGAGTAAATATTAGCATACAAATTCTATCTCATCTAGCTTCTTACTATATCTGTTATATATGCATATCATGCTGCTCTGCAGTTCAGCACTGAGAGAAGTTGAGACAAAGAATTTTTTCTGGTTTTCATTTTCCTAATCAGAGCTTTCAGACATACTGCTGTATTATGTTGCAGCCACTGCAAACAATTAGTACGTGATTAAGATGTTTAAAGGAATACTGAAGGAAGTATTTTTAAATGAGCTCAAAATCATAATTTGCTAGGTGTTTTGCCATGTATTATTACAGTAGTAGCATTACATATTAGTAATATTATGTATTAATGCTACTTCTCACTCAGCCTTCGTTTTTTGAATAATGTTCAACCCATATTTCAGTTTTGGAAGTAATTTGTCTGCAAGCTTTGTGATCTCATCCCTCACCCCCCACTGTTGGGTTTGTTTGTTTTTTTTATTTCCTGATGGTGAGATTCACATGTTACTGCCCCCTAGCCGTTGCTTAGTGTCTTGGATCGCTGGAGGTGTGTGCTAGGCTGCTAAAAAGCAATAATGACAGCTTAATTAGTAAAAATGTATTATGTTTCAGTAATAAGATGCTTGTTATGAGTAGTAGTTTTGCCTGATCTGTCCTTTGCACGGTTTTAGGAGAGCCCTGCTTTCCCTCTCCACTTCAATAAAACAAATGTTTGCAACAGCTCTTTGTGTATTTAGAGACCCGCAGCAAGGCTGCAGGTTATTACTTCAACCAGTAGTGTAGATTCTTTGGTAAAATAGCTCCCCAAACCCAGTGAGAACTTAAAAGTACTTGAATGTATGATAACTAAATCTGTGGGGAATTTCTTAGTCCAAGTTAAATAGAAGCAAAGGCCATGAATACATGTAAGGCATGATTGGAGCACAATAGATGGTGGCTGGCAGTCCAAGATTTAAATTTATCTGCAAGCTAGAAAGTTGCCAGCAGGATTTTGTGAACTTCCTTTACTTATATCTCTTCCTTTATATAGTTTGGTTAGCTCAAGAATAAACACTTTCTCCTTAATCGGAGCTATTATTCACAGCATAGAAATAAGCTAACTTCCCTTAATCGATAGACCTCTGCTATGGTTTCTAGCTAGTTATTTTGTTTTGCTTCTATGCATTTCCCTGACTGCTTATTGGGTTTTAGTCATCTGTGGGCTTTTTTTAAAAGGACAAAATATGTATTATTGAAAAGCCTTTTAAAAAATCTAGTTTCAGCAGTGCCATCCTCTGGCTAGAGGAAGTCGGAGCTGTTATATGGATACCACAGTTGTGTGGCCATGTATTTGTTTCTGATATTATCTATTTAAGCTTTCCTGGCTGTTTTTTGACAAAAATATTTTTGTATTAAAGGTTATGTCATCTTCTATTTAGCATTACACCATATTATTGACCAGGGATGGCAGGATATTAAGAGATGTGACCTTCAGGAACTTCCTTTAGTAGTTACACTTAGTTTCAAGGGGACAGCATGCTTTCTAGCTGAATGATCCCAGCTGGCACATAGCTGCTATGCCACTCTGCCTTAAAGAAGATTGGTAGAAGTTATGATGCTGCATATAAAGCTGGTGTCGTGCACTGGAGCAGCTTTGCATTGCTATCTTTCTGGACTCATTTCTTCAACTGGTGTGAGCCCTTCTTTTTCTCTTACGACACTGAGAGTTTGTGGAGTTTGACAGACAGAACTCAGGTTGAAAATGAAAGCATTTTCTTCTTGGAGAACTGGAAAGTGCAGGGGAGATAGCAGCACTCCATCTCTAATCCTGCTGCAATCTCAATTTTCCTCTGCTAACTAGCTTCAACCATCGTGTTGCATAGGTCTTATGTATTCTGCTGCTGAAGTCTTCATGATGCTTTAGGCTTTGCAGCTGAGTGCATCTAACTCTTGCTCTCCCCCATGCAGCGTTACTAAGCTAGCATATCTCATGGTAAGTGGCACTACTGCTTGATAGCTTTTATCAGAAACATAGGCCATGCTTGCAGTCTCTTGTGACCAAAGAATGACCCTCTAGCACAAGACCTTCCTGCTGCTTTCTTCCAACTCAGGAAAAGGAAGTGCTTAGCAGAGTACTTGCAATATATTGTTTCACTGCCTCTTGAGAAAAGAGCTTACTGAGTTCTTCTACTGAAATGAATTGCAAAGCAGCTTGCCTATGTTGTGTGCTGCTACGTAACTCCCTTTAATTTTGAGATCTTGGTCTTCTGACTTATGTGTGCTTTTACAGTATTTAGAGTGTAGTCAGTAGGTTTATTGGAAGCTTATTACTATTAATCAGTAATATTTTGTCTGTCAGTATTGTCTATGTATTAAAAACTTACAAGCTCATGGGAAATTGCTTTACAAATAGCGACTCTGGTTATTCTTTGGAACAGTGCCTTTTCATGGCCAGTTATTGCAGTGCTTTCAGTCACATCTCCCAGTACATGCTTTCACCTGTTACTGCATTGGCTCGCAATGCTGTCATTGCTATCAGCAGCCTTTTCACTTTTTTTTTCGTTTCAGATGTTAAATTCAATTGTAGTAAGTATTCAGTGCTTGGCAGAGTAAGGATGCTTTGTTCTGATATTAAGGTAACAGCGAATTTGTACTTCAAGGTAAAATGGTATACTTTATAACGTGCAGAAACGTTTTCCTGAAGAGATTTCTTGCATTTTATGAAAGATCTGTAATGGGAGGAAAATGATTTTTGTGGCTCGTGGTTACGTGCTAAGTCCTGCTAAAAGTCTTGCAAGAATTTTCTTCTCAGAAGTTTTTTGTTTGTACTTGAAGTTCATGTGTGTTTGCCAGATCCTTGGGGATCAGAAGCTGTAGGAGAGCAGCTTCCTTAGTGATGCAGAATTCATGGTTTGGAGAAGCTTCTTCTCAGGCAAGCTATGGATTTTTAGATTACTTGTATAATGTTTGGAGTGTAGGCTCTCTGATTTTTGATACAGCTTTCTATCTATCCACTTTGCTTTTCATATGCATGGTTTCCTGAAGGGAGTTTAGTAGAAAATAAAATGGATGCAATTAGTTTTTCTGATAATAGAATTTTTTTAGTCTGGACAACTTTTAGGTACTGGGGACCAATATCTAAAAGCCATTTGTAATCTTATATTCCAGGCTGAAATGATACTGGTCTGCTTTTCGTGTGTTGTGCTGCTCTCAATTGCCTTTTTTTTTTTTTTTTTTTTTCTCCACCATACAAGTATAGAAAAATACATTAGTATTATTGATTTGGCTCTGTAGAAAAGTCATCAAGGAAGAAAGGTTTCTGTTTCTATCAGAAACAATGCTTTGTTCTGCCTTGCCAGCCTTTTCTATTTCAGGTCATCTGAGCAGCAACCCCATTCAGTAGTAAGAATCAAGGTCATATTTTATTCAGTACAAGAAAATGGAAAATGTGGCAGGAGCCAAGGTGCTTGTTTTGAAATGGTTGTCTTTAGCTCTTTCTGCTACAGATGCAGTCAATGGAAAGGGATAAAGGTGATAACAAAAACCATGAGAAATTTACTGTTCATTATTCATGTATTGTTGAAGGCTTAAGACTGTAAAGGATTTTGTTATTGTCTCTTAAGTCTTTCAAGTTTTTTCAGTTATGATTACCTGGAAGGAAATTAGATGAATCAGTTAAGGAAAAGATGAGGATTTTCTTATTAACAGAATACTTGGACATAATTTATTCTGTGAGGTGCTCATGGACGTATTTGCTAATTAAATAATCTGTCATTATTTGAGTATGGTTTAGACTTCTGTGGTTTCAATGCATTTGGCCTCATAGGCAGCCACAGACTTAACTAGCTCTGTTGTGAAGTTCTTAGCTTGAAAAATGAAAGTATAAGTTGTGAAATAGGATTAAATTGGATGTGGAATTAGAGGAGCAAAGAACAATACTGGAAGATGAACAATGCTGTGAGTAGTAGGGTATTGGTTTACAGAAAGTGTGCAGGGGCTGATGGAAATAAGAGAGGGTGATGCAATAAAGGTGAGATACAGTTGAGCAGCTGTGATGTGACAGAAATTGTTTCAAGGAGACCTGAAAGGGGAGGAAGAAGGTCAACAGCTGACAACAAATTCTAGAGGAGAGGAGAAGTTTTGTTAACCACCTTACACATCCCTACATAAAAACTGTTAGATGCATTTATTTACAGGGTTTGTAACGTATCGTTTGCTTTAAGGTTTTGTCATGTAAGAGGCTTGGATTTATTTTCCCAATTGAAATTAGCATTGATCTTATATTTTTCATTAGAAAAAAAATTACAAAATGCTCAGTGTGGAAGGAGATACTTGATAATACAGGTAAACATTTAATGCATTTAATTATTAGAGGGCTGAAGTACAGTTGCAGTGCTTTTTAACCCATAAATGATCAAAAACTGAAATTAGTAATTCAGAATGTATTAAAAGCATCTGCTTAGCTGTCTGTGATACTATGTTGTTAATACCACAGGACAAGACTGTGGTTAAAAAGAAAAAAAACTATGTATTTGGTGATTAGGAATGAAGCAACGAGCATCATTTCTAGGCATGCTTTTTCTAAAAACACATCTGAAAGTTTAGCACTTGAAAGTAGCAAAAATATCTTTTTTTCTTCCTGTAATTACAGAAGCTGCTGGGTTTGTTTTGCTACCGATGAGGATGATCGGACAGCAGAGTGGGTGAGACCTTGCAGGTGCAGGGGCTCTACGAAGTGGGTTCATCAGACTTGTCTACAGCGCTGGGTGGATGAAAAGCAAAGAGGAAACAGTACTGCTAGAGTTGCTTGTCCTCAGTGCAATGCAGAATATTTAATAGTATTTCCAAAGCTAGGTAAGATGTGTATCATTTTAATCATAATATAATGGGTTGTTTCTGTACATTGTTCCTAATTCTTCGCTTTTTTTTTAATGCTTGGAGCCTCTGTTTTCTTGACAACCTTGAGCTGAAAAAATTAAGCTCAAAGGAAATTTCTGAGTAACAATGCATATTGCTAAGAGGGAAGAAAACTGGCTAGTATGTTGTCCATGGTCAAGAAAATGTAAAACAGCATGATAACTCGTTAGGAAGTCATTGATTTATCAGTCCTTGAGTCACTTTTGTTATAAGGCAGCTATGAAGAAGGCATCAAATGTTGATAATTAGCTTTACTTTTGGTGTGTGGGGTTGATATCTGGACAATGAAGATATACTGCAAAACATGAAGGTTTTGGCAGTGGGCAGAAGAAGTGCCTGTACTTTGGTTAAGATGCATGCACAGGGGAAAAAAAAAAAAGGCTTTTTCATTTGTTCCTGCAATTTGTGGCTTCCTTTGTTTGAATGCTAAGGTGCCTAAATACTAATGTTCCTAGCTTCTGATAAATCTGGCATAAAATTCTTGCATGATTCTGTTCAGGTCTTGCATGCAGGCATCTTTTGATATGTTTTCTCTCTCCATACTAGCTTTTTCCATGGTAAAGGTACGAGGGAGGCATAAAATATAACATGGCATATGTAATTTTACACAAGTCTACAGTAGACCAGGAAAATGATTTTTGGGTTCATCAAACCTCCATTGTGACCTCAGGTCCTTCAAGCACATGGGGCAGTTGTGCCCTTTTGCAGCTCTTTTTTGTAACCCAGAACTGTTACATCAGAACTCTACTGTAAGTCAATCAAGGTCCCACAAGGCAAAGTTAAGACAGTAAGATTTCAAGCAGTCTTAGCAGTAGCCCCTTCTCGTGTTGCAGCAAACACATCACTTGTCATGCCATTCAAAAAACTAAAGTTGCTTGAGCAGGTAAGATATAGCAGCTAACCACGTTTCCATGACATATCCTGGTTTACAAACATAATCTATGTTAAGACTCTTCTAATGTACTGCTGGAAAAAGGTTTCCATGAAAGAGTACTTTCTAAAAACTCCTCCTAGTGAAGTATCTCCTTTTTTGTTGTTGTTTTTTAAATACTAAAAGAACTGCTTAAAACCCAGAGGTTTCATTATTATTATTTTATTTTAATAAATAGGAAAACCAAACTTGGCAGACAAACTTCTACTAAAGCATGATTAACACATGAAACGTGAAAAATATTGCTGTATTTTGTTCTTTCATGTATGTCAGATTTTTTCATTTTTGTACTTCTTTAATATCATCTTAAAAGATATGTTTTGCCTTTCTTTCTTACTATTTTCACCCTAGAGGGATAATTAAAGTTTAGTGGAACTTTTTTTTTTTTTTTTTTTTTTTTTTTTTTTTTAGCTCAAAATTCTGTACTGTGCTTCCTTTCATGATTGGGATCAGTGGGTGCAATCTGTTAATATTTTATCTTAGACTTCTGCTGTTGCCGTACCACCTTGCCAAGTTACCTTTCAGGACTTGCAGCATATGATGATTATACGTGGCTTTTTGGGGAGTTGTGGTGATGCTTTTTTTGGGGGGGGGGGCGGAGAGGGGAAGGTTGTGGAGAAGTCTCTTGTCTTTACCTCCTTCAATAGAATGATGTAAATTTTCCAAATAGTGCACTGAACTTTGTCAGCGACTATAGGAAGCTATCAAGATATGCCAATGACTGTGTATTTAGCACTTGCAGTTATGACCTTGTTGCTATTTCAATATGCTCATAAATATTTCAGCAATCTTTTAAATTTGTCCTGGAAAGTTGAACATAATTGTTAATACAGTTGAACTGGTTGTTCAATGAATTTATATTTTGAGTGAAGCATTCCTTCAAAAAACCACTAAATTTCATTCCTATTCAACAATAAGTTGCTCAACTTGAGAGTACATTAACTCTGTAACTTTGTCAGCTACTGAATGACTAATTTACATCAATTGGTGTATTTGAAGCAGGGTGCTGATGAGGTGTTTTCTGTTGCGAAGGAAGAAGATTCCCGCCCTTAAAACTAGGACTTTTTATCCAAACAGCACATTCTGTTCTAGAAGATGCATGGAAGGGTAACTAACTTACAGTATATTAGTAGGGTAAAACATGATTCTGCGCCAGAGCTGGACTAAGAGGCTAATCAACATTCTGCCCAAGTTAGTTACACAAAACTGTCTACTAGATTGTTACATAGCTTAGCCTTATTTACAATTACTTATGTCAAGTCTACATATAAGCTAGATATGTTTGAATTGTGAGTCTTCAGTATGATACATGCACAAACACCAGTTAAAAGTTGCAGTCCCTGCATCAGGTCTCTGGATAGTGTTACCATACAACTGGTGTACGAAATATTGCTCTGCGTCTGGGAGTGCTTTTCTAGAATGTCAGTGCTGATAAATATTACTACTAGTTCACTGAGATGTCCCTGTTACTTGTTTTCATTGGCTGGCTTCAGCTGACTAGAATTGGTGTTGCTATTGAGTGGTTGTGTTTTTTATTGGTTGGTATTTTTGTTTTTGTTTTTTTGAAAGCACACCCACTGTTCTCTTGCAGAGCCAACTAAATCATGGAATGGGAATCAATTTTGTCAGGAATAAAAGTATGCAAAAAAAGTAGTCACCAACTGTTTACTTTCTGACAACACATGTAATATCCTAAAGAGTTTGTTGTAAAACACAAAAATGAAATTGCTGCTGTTCTGATACTGGCAAACACAAAAGTAGCATGGATCATGGTCATAGTGGTAGCTACTTTTCAGTTCCATGCATACTTTTCAGACTCTTCAGCTTGTGGCTTTTGCTTTGCTGGTTCTCTTGCAGTCTTCAAAAGAAAAGATGTGAGTATGCCCTGCTTATCAAAGTTGGCATGAGTAATGTGTTGCTGTGTGCAAGTCTTGAAAGTGGAGTTGTCAATAAACAGTGAAACTGTATTATCAACAGCTCTAAATGAAAAGAATTTTTTTCCTCCAATATTTGAGGTAGCCCTAAAAATATTGAGTGCAACCTATCGCTTTTCCAGTGGAATGAATCTTTGCTTTTTTTTGCTCTAGAGTGGGATAAAGTTTAGTGACAGCTTTCTTGTGACAGTTGCTGAGAGCTTTCTTCAGTATGCTTATAGCTGCATCTTGAAACCTTACTTTTCCTCTGTCATAGGTCCAGTTGTTTACGTTTTGGATCTTGCAGATCGACTGATCTCAAAGGCATGTCCATTTGCTGCAGCTGGAATAATGGTGGGCTCCATATACTGGACAGCAGTTACATATGGAGCTGTGACAGTGATGCAGGTACATGTCTATTTCCTCTTCCAGATCTTACAAGCCTTGAAAGCAAGGCTTTTAAATTAAAAAAAATAAGACTCCTTTCTTCCCTTAGCTTAAAATGTGGCTGTATGGTATTTGGTTCTGTTTGTATAGGAACTTGTAGCAAAAGTATAACCATTTTAACTTGAGCCCAAATGAGTGTATGCAGTCTCCCTGCTACCAGTGTCAAATGGCTATATAGGAGTGATATAAAATGACTTACAAGACCTCCTCCATTCCGGTGGATGACACTCCCAACTACAGAATTGAACACCTATGAATTTCCTCATCTCACATCCTGTTCTTGTAGCCCTTACAAGGGCACTGCAGGCATCTGTAGGGATAAAACTGGAATTTAGTGAAATGTACTAATCCTTATCTCTCTGAAAACTGCTACACTGAGCCTTTTTCTGTAGTAACTTGTATGATCTTTTATAGCTTCTCTAGAACTACATAACAAAATGGAAAACTAAACACTCCTTTCTATGGTTGCTTTACTTTTGAAATGAGAATCTGGCCTTAAGCAAAGGCAAGCTGTGGGTCTAGTTAAGCAACTGCGTGGTTACAACTTCACACCCATGTTGCTATAAATACCTGGCTAAATCCTAGGTTTGAAGAATTAGATTTTTTTCCTCTGGTTGCACACAGTGTGATCTCTCTTACATAGAGGATTCCTAATTATGAGATTTGTAATTAAAACATCCTGAAATACAATTTATCCTTTAAAGAGGAAGATCTAATCAATTTGACTATAGAATTAATCATTCAAAAATTTAAGTTTTTGTGTGCATTGTAGAAAGCTTTCTGTTTTCATACTTCAGATGTTTATGCTTCTACTCATGCATGCAGAAAGACATGAAACTTTTGCTGAGATGGTGAAGAATTGTGTTACAGGTTTCTGTTGCAAGATTAATGACACTCACACTAGGGCAAGAAGCTCACTTGTCTGCATTATGCTTGATAAACAGCCAAGGATGCAAAAGGAAGACTGAGTACATCAGTTGAAAGGTTTTTTATTATCTTAAAATGCATGGTCGGTCCCTCCCCAAAGCAAACTTTTAAAATTGTATTTCTTGTTTGTCCACTATATACATATTTATCAGGTGGTTGGTCACAAAGAAGGTCTTGATGTTATGGAGAGAGCTGATCCTTTATTTCTTTTGATTGGACTTCCCACTATCCCAGTCATGCTAATACTGGGCAAGATGATTCGCTGGGAGGACTATGTGCTCAGACTGTGGCGCAAATATTCCAATAAGCTACAAATTTTGAACAGCATATTTCCAGGTAAGGTGCATTAATTTTAAAAGGAAATACCAAGTTTGAGTTTCTCTGTCTAGGAGACAGGGATATGAATTTTTACCTTAAGTATGGGTACTTATACTTTCCCTCTATTATGTTTGTTTTATTTTGATTGTGCTCATACAGTACCTAGTGAGGCAGATGGGGCAGCAGAAGCAGGAATGTGGTTTCAAGTAAGGCTTTGGTAATGAAAGAAGCTACTAAATATAACAGTTTCTCATTTGAAAGTAGAAATGAATATAGTCCCTTAATTGAAATGGAATATCTGCTGAAAAGAGGGTGAGTTATCAAAGTAATTAAACTGAATATCTATGCTGATGCACTGTATATTTATAATGAAGCTGAGGAGGGCAGGACTAGTTCCTCCGATGTTCTCTTTGAGGCAGTGGCTACATTCTCTCCTCTTCTGCTCTCATCCCTTCAGGCATTGGTTGTCCTGTTCCTCGTATTCCAGCAGAGGCCAACCCGTTGGCCGATCATGTCTCTGCTACACGTATTCTGTGTGGAGCTCTGGTTTTCCCTACTATTGCCACAATAGTGGGCAAGCTGATGTTCAGCAGTGTTAACTCAAATTTACAAAGGACAATCTTGGTAAGACACTTTATTTTTTGCTATACAAATAGTTATATAGGATTGTAAAGTGCTGTGGAGTGGGAGGAAACTAAAAAGTGTAAATTGAACCAGAACTTAAGAGTGGCATTTGATTAAGGGTAGAGGAGATTTCCTGAAGTTGTCTGCCTTGGCAGTGGGTGAGATTACATGTGAGAGACTTTTTTTTCCCCTATGACTGAAAGTAACTGGAAAAGGCTGAAACCTGTGTCTGGTACTGTGCTAAGCAAATGTTACCAGTAGATGGACAATCAGTATTTTCTAAGAACAGGCTCTGCAAGTGAGAACTAGCGCTAGAAACTAGAGAACTATCAGCCTTTTCAGATTAGCTTCTGTTGACTCCTTGGAAGAGTCAATTTATTGAAATAAGAGTAAAAAGATGTATTTCTTACACTTTAAATGAAGGCAGAAGAATGGTAGATGAGAAAAATCTCCTTTGTGAATAACCTCTCAGGCTTGCAGCTTTTCAAGAGGAAGCAGATTGAGTTTCATGAACTGCATCCCTGGTAGATGTGACTGTCACTTCAGTCTTTTTTTTCCCAATTCTAGCAAGTGGAAGAAACAGCAGTTACAACCATTCACTCAGGCTAAAGGTTTCTTAGTGTTTCTCCTTTACTTTGAAGACTTGAGATGAACACAGGGTAAAACTATAAAAATAATAAATTGTCTTTCTTTCACCTTATGCTTGTTTTTAGCAAGTACCCTCTAGCACAGTCTGTTTATGGAATGGTAAAAAACATTATTGTTTATGCCATCTATAATTATTCAGAGAAGGGGAAAAAAGCAGATAAATAACTGTTTGACATAAGTTTTTGAAATAGAATAATAGACTTTTAGAATATGTGTTGAACTCCCAAGGAGATGAAAGTTTTAAAATACCTGTAGGTCTACTTTGTAATTCCTAAATATGTAACTTGAACCTTTGCAATGCTATATTGTGACAGAAAGCTGTTATAATCATTTGGAATTGTCCTAATTAGCTAACTTGAAAAGAAAAAGCTGTTTGATTAGAAAGTACACCCTATTAAGTAAGTTTTCTTTTACAGAGAACATTTGCAATGATAAGATGCTGAACTTTGCAGGCTTTCAAAATCTCTTTTTATTTCAGGGTGGAATTGCTTTTGTTGCTATAAAAGGAGCTTTTAAGGTTTACTTCAAACAACAGCAGTATTTGCGCCAAGCTCACCGCAAAATTTTAAATTATCCTGAGCAAGAAGGTGCATAAGGCTGTGATCATCTGATGTCATACAGTCTCACCTAACAGGTTTTCATGTTGTATTGGTTCCATCATTATTGCACAGTAGTGGAGAATTGTGATAAGTTGCTGCTCCTGTTTTTTTCTTTAAGTACAATAAAGCACTGTCTTGTGGCAGGGTATATCCTTTCAGTAATCACTGAACCTAAGAATGTGACTTGCTTTCATTGTTTTGGAGTATTTCTCTTGAGCAACAGGCTTTGGAATTACTTTCTTTGAGCCGATTTGCTGAATGGGTGGGGAAAAAAAATCACCAACTACACAACAAAAACGCTTCAAATTGTGTAGTTAATAGAGGCCGTGTTCAGATGCTTTTTCTAATAGTGTGTTTTCATACCCAGGCTGTCATCCATTTCAGTACTTCACACAATGAAGGTTGTTTTGTTTGTTTGTTTGTTTTTAAGGAAGGAAATGAGTCATTACTAAGGGAAAGTAATTGTGGGACATCAGGCAATAAAGGTTTTCTTGTATCTTGCTGGAGTGGAACAGGGAGTGCACAGTACACAAATGGCTGGACAGAGAAAAAGATAGATCATTCTACAGGACTGGTGTGTCAGCTTTAGCCACCTAAGTACAAGCTTTTGAAATGAGCGTGGCTTCCAGGTGACTGTTGTATTACTGATACTTTTTATTGTCCTGTTGTATCTTCTGCAATGCCTACTGTTTTCTCATGGCTTTTTTTTTTTTTTTTTTTTTGACTGGTTTGTAACTGGTACTAGATAGCTTTCTTTTTTCTTCACAGCAAAATAATGACATGGGGGAAGTGAATTTCAATTACTTTCTACTTACGTATTAGAGCAATTGTTTAGTTCTCATGTTCCTTTTGATTATGTTAGTTATCTGTACAAGTAAAAAGAGTAGGAAAAATATGAGGAAACAATGAATGCTAAAGTTACATTTCGAAGAAAGCTCTAGTTTTCAGTTTCAACTTCAGATCTGGGGGCACGGCTCAGCTCCTGTATCTGGACAAGTCTTTTCTCTGCCCACGCCATCTGTATTGGCAGGATAGCCAGGAACAACAGCTGGAAAGAAAGGGCAATGCTACACTGGAGGACTGAATTTAAGACATTACCAGCAGTATAGACAGCTGAATGCAACTTGGTTCTGTTCTGTAAAGGACTAAGGACAAATCTTAAATGTGTAATAAACTAAGTTAGTTGATTTGCACAGTCAGCTTTACTGTTATAACATGTTCCAAGTAGCCTGCTGATGGGGACACTGGCACTTCAGTTATTTCAGATATTTAAAAACTTAACAGAAATTAACTTTTCCAAAGTTACATTTTGACAAATATAACATGGCCGTTTAATATTCCTATCAGATCTAACCTCCAGTTAGTACTGGAAGTTCTCTTTACAACAATTTGTTGCTCTCAAAAGGTTTTTTCTTCTTCATCATAGGATGTCAAATGCATGGAGACAGGTTTAAAAAAAATAAAAAATAAAAAAATTAGTGGAAGTACTCATAAGTAACTATTTCTTTTCACCAGAAATGAAGGAAATGAGAGATTTGACTGCAATAATGTATGTTAAAAAAAACCTTGAAATATGGTACCTTTTCTATAGTATATTTGTCTTAAATACTGAGATGTAATATTTTAGAACTGTATAAAGTGTATATAATGGCCACCTACGATTCAAAAACTACAGTATAGAAAATTATACGTTTGATCCATGTCAAATACTTTGAGATTCGTAACTGAAACTCTGAGCTGTAACTGAAGAATTGCTACCATCTTGCAAGTCTGCTGATTATATTTGTCTTTGAGTGGGCTCAATTTTATATAAACTTTAGATAGAGTGGCAACCTTGAAAAGTTGCTGCTTCATGTAAGATAGCCTTGAAACATATACATATTTCTTATGGAATTCCTCATTTTGAGAAAACAGCTTTTCAGTGGTCTTCACTGTATATATTTCCAGGCAATTTATTACTGTTTTTTAAAGTCTCATGAAGAATGGAAGGATGCAAATTACCAGTCTTGAAACTTGTTCTATGGGAAGAGATAATTGTCTTCACTGAAACTTGAAGCTACTGTAAAAATATCATTACGGAAACACTGTTTGGATTATATGATGATTAAAGTGGTGGCAGAAAGTCATTACTTTGGTTACTATGTTGTAAATCTTGTTTTTAGTATTACGAATTACAGTTATGTTGAATTAGGCTGAATAAATATTTTTTACGCTCTGTAGTGTATTTTGTCAGTTGAACAGAAGCCAACAACAACGGAATGTGTTTTAATGTGTATCTGAGGAGTTATACAATCAATTTTAAGTTGATAGGTCAAAGAAATATCTTGCAGTAAAGGAAAAATGACTGAGACTTCAACCTTACACTTCAAATTTACTATCCGTTGTTTTTTTTTTCCCTTGCTTGTTTATGATTAGTGAACGAGATGATGGAATGCATTTGTCAAGCATTTAAAGCAAAACATTGTTGCAACGTGACAGAGCTCTGTTAATACAGAATTGTGATTGGGAGTTGTTAGGTAACTCTGGGTTGGCTGATGTGCCAGCTTTATTGGGGAATACAGTGATGGCTCTTCATTTTGAAAGGTAATACTGACTTTAGGAATGATTTTTTTTCACTAATGGTTAATGTTCTGATACCTTCACAGAAGGAGCATTAAATGTAATGTAGCATTTCTCAATGCAATATAAGAGTTCTCAACCATTCTTATCCAAAATTTGTCTTTTTCCCCCCCCCCCCGTTGGGGGAGGGGGGGAGCTACAATTACGGTAATGCATTAGGAATGATTCTCCCCTTCTCACTCATTTTCCATCTTAAATTGTTAGATTTAAAAGGATCTCTACATTTGTTTGAATGGTTTTTCTTTTGTTTGTTCTCTTTCCCCTGTAAAAGTTCCCATTTGCAACAGTTTCTTTGAGCTGCCTGTTTTGAATTACACTAATTCCCTCATCTCCTGTGTTTTGTTTTTTTTTTTCTCTAAAGGTAGCTGTCTCCTTTGACTTATCAGTCAGGGATCTATGTTGCTATGTGGGGCCCCACTCCAGGGAAGCATTTGGAATAGTTCTGTGCTTGCTTGAATATGTAGGTAGGTATTGTTGACTACAGTATTAGCCATCTTTGAGGGCACCATTCTATTTGACAAATTTCTGTTGCATGTTTACAGTGGCAGCTGTAACTGAACTGCCATACTGTAAACCTGTTGATTGAAAATGGACGTCTTCTCCCCTGACCTCACATGCTGTGATTGTAGGGGAAAAAACCTGTTTCAGTGCATTCCAGCATAATCTGGGGAAATCAGAATTTAGTTGTCTCAGTTCTCGTAGACATTGAGGCCTAGACTTTTCTTTGCTGCTGTTTAGCAGGTTCCGCTACTGGAGAAGTACCTGTGCCAGAGGTTGCCCAGGATTTCAACTACTTAAGTTCTTTCTGCTTACTGATTTATACTACTCTAAAGTAGACTTTCTTAGTTTATTTCAAGGGCTTATTCAAGAGCTTGAGTATGGTAGCTTGCTTCCCAGAAATGCAAGTCAAAAGATGTGTGCAAAGAGTATATTGCAAGTGGGGGGGAAAAAAATCTTGTGTTGAGAAATGTTCTGTAAACAGGGACCAATCATATCCATTAGATCATGGCCCCCTGTACTTGAAATTTAAGGTGTGTGGCCTTTTTGTTCTTGCCTGTTATTTACTCCTGTGCTTGGTTTATTTAATTTCTTTTGCACCTCTGCATATTATAAGCACAAAGGAGTTATTTCTGGTTGTACCACAATAAGTACTTCAGTAGAAAAATTCCATTCTGGAACCAGTGAAAGCAAATAGCAGTCATGACTTGAAACTGCCTCAACTAAACAGCTCAGCAGCACCTGTCAAAACATATCTTGCAGGCACCTCATTTAATGCTGGATGACTAAGCCATGGAAAAGCAATTGCCTAAGCAGTGGGCCTCTATAGGAAGTACTTTGTTTATTTAGAAAAAAAAAAAATTATGCAACTTTATTTCCACCTACAGAGCACTACTGGTGATGCAGTATGCATAGCGGACTGCTTTGTATTTTTTTAGTTGTTCTTCCACTCTTCAGTGACATTTTGCTGCAGCTAACAGAAGCCAATAGAGGAACACGCTTCTCTATTTACCATATGTGTGATTTGGGGAGTAGTTGCCATTGCTTTGCCATGGGTCATAACAAGAAGCTAATATCCCTACTTGGTGTACCTCTGGAAGAGCCTTCTGATACTAGTTTTCCAGACATTTCTGATGCTCAGAAGATAGAAGAGCTAAGATAGCCTGGAATCAAAAGCTTCTTGATTTTTGTTCACAATTAAGGCTTTTTCCTTTTCCAGCAGAATCATATCTGGTTCAGAAGCATTTGACTAATTTGAAAGAAGAAAATCTCTACCACCTTACATCCCTTGCATAGTTCTAGGCTAAGATCCCAGGGATAATTGGGTTTGTCACAAGTGATAGTGTGAGGTGTTACTTGGGCACAAATTGTGTGCATTATTCTGTTTCAGATAACAAGAGTACAATGCAGGAGGACAGTCCTCCAGTATATTTGCTTTTCAACTTTAGGGATTTATTTTCTTAATTTAAGACAGATGTTAATTAAATACATATGGTAACAAGTCCCTCTGGGTGAGTGAGGTTGCAGAAGTTCTATGGAACACAAAGTGCATGATGAAAGCCTTTTGGAGAGAGGGAACTGAAGGAATAAAAACCAGAGCGTCATTTCTAGAGATGGGTCCAAGTCTGTTCATTAAGTCAAAAGGGCATTTTTTCCTAAGTCCCCTCAGTACTGAGCTATGAACATTAGTGCATTTCTCACCATCAGTACGCTAGCAGTTATTTTCTCTGCAGAGAGAGACAGTCTCTGCAGTCAATAGAAAACAATAGCAACAACAGAGAACTGTTGCTAATGTGTAAGGATAATTCAGTCTGAATTTCATCAAAAGTTTCAGATCTGTCTTAGGTCCTTTAGTGCCTTTTAATTGTGAGGCTATGGCTTTTCATTCTGTTAGTGGCTTTTTTTGGGGAAAAAAGGTATCTTTTAACTGCAGGATTCTATAACCATACCTCCCCCCCCCGAGTGCTGTTAAATTTCAAGGTACTATAAAAATGAAAATGTTTTCTACTTAACATAAATTAAAGGCTGTAACTAGCCTTCCCCCACTGCCAAGTGCAGCCTTTCCCAGCAGGTGTAATACTGTACTACGCGTTTTAAGTCACATACCCCCTTACTTATTACCAGGGCTCACTTACCCATCTCATTTCCAAGATAAATGAGAATGCAAATAAACACTAATAATTTGCAAGCAATTTCAAAACTATGGATTCTTGTTGGTGTTTGATTTTGCTGGGGTTTTTTTGTGTGTGTGTGGTTTTTGTTTATTTTTTTAAAGCTTTTCTTATGCCTTCAGGTCTTCTGCTATTTTGGACAGAGTCGAGAGTAGGTGATTACAGACAATCTGTGATTTTCTTTTCCAGTTCCTGGTCAAAGCACTTCAGTTCTAGTTTAGCTTAATCATATCTGCTGTGTGTTGGAATCCTTCTACATAACACTTAGCAGCCCACAGACATTATATTGTCTTTATCTACAACTAAGGAATAAGAAGAGCAGAAAAAGGGCGTATGGGTATTGATCAACTTTACTTAATTTGTTGTAGCTGACACTTAAGTGTTACAGAAGGAAGTAATTATTTGCAGACTGAAAACTGACTAGCAGAATACTTTTGCCCTGGTTATCCTGTTTGTCCTTATAGCCACAACAATTAAATTGCATAAACCTTACAGTGTTTTCCTTCCTTTCTCTTCACTGATAGGACCATTGGTAGCATCCACCTAAGAAGAGTTAAGAGAAAATAAAATCATTATTTATAACAAGTTGGACACCTTCAACAGTTTGTCTGTCAGCTTTAGGAGCCTCATTACAGGATAATTAGTTGCATCTGGAATATTCCTCAGGACCAAATTATCAAAATGTTATAAAAAGCAGAGCATGAGATTTGAATTCATTGCTTTTGGCAGCTGCATAATCATCAGCTGAGAAGCTGTATAATTCTTCCACCTAAAATATATTCTTATGAATGGTAGCCAGTGAGCCAAATTTAAAATCTGTTTGCATACAAGTGAACACGACAAAGAGAAACTGAGTATATTCATCAGCTGTGATGTGCAGCTTGGATGGTGGCTTTTATAGTTTTGTTTTGGTTATATTCTGTTTTTAAAAGAACAAGGCTTGTGACACTGTGCACAAAAGGCATAAGCAAGCTGAATTCACAATGTGGCACTTCTGTTCCCGTCAGAAAGCAAATCAACCCACTGAAATGTAATTAGTATAAATCAAATATGCACTGCAATTACGTAGCACATGGTAAGCAGACTGTAAAACTGAGTGGTGTATTTTTGCATCCTAACATTTCCTGTATTCCCAGAGCAGCTTTTTTCCTTATTATTGCACTTTTGAGATGTAATTAGATGGCCTCAAAATATCTCTTCTCTGTAATAACCTTTTTTCTGAAAGTCAAGTCTCTACTAATTGATTAAAGGAACAGTATCACCATCAAAATACAGTAATGTGACTTGATATCCTTCTGTCCAAAACATAAGGAAGCAGAAGGCTGGGAAGAGTGTTCAGTAATGAAATTCTTGTACTCTTTAACAGCTGAACTGGGTGCTATGCCTCAGGAAGGGCATCTGGTGTTTTAGAAATCATTATTGGCATTAAAAATGAAAACGTCTAATCAGTTTGTAATCACTGCTCCCATCATTGGGAATCATCCTGATTCCAAACCAAACAGATACTGGAGTGGCAGCCTACTGTGTCAGCTGTCTGGCCCTTTGAATAGTGTTCTCTTCATGTTCAGGGGTCTCACCTGCCTGGGGATATATAGCAATAAACACTGAAAGCGAGAGGATGTGCAGAAATACTTGCCACCTATTATATAAATAAATAATAATGCTGAAACAAAGTCATGTGGTGACTGAAGTGTGAGGGATAGAACAGGAAAGGGCTGCAGGCTCACTTCCATCTGCGCGATCTGATTTTTAAGTCTCTGAAGTCCTACAGATTCCTTTTTCCAGCAATCACTTGACACCATACGCTGCCAATCCCAACCTAGGAATGGGGTTTCTTGAACGTGCTCGACAAGTTTCTCACAGCTAGGTGTTCTTGCAGATGAAAGGTAACTGAAGGTGTGGTTACACAGCTGGCTCACCTACTGTCTTTGCTGGGTGAGAGGATACGTGTACCACAACTTTGTGTCAGCATGAGCCACGGACAGTACCTGCTGATATTTCCAAGTTGTACTGGACTTTGCCCCTTCCTGCCTTCCACATGACTGCTGGTTCTGGTGAGGCAGTGACGCTCTTGCCTGTGGGCTGGGTTGTACAGCAGTGCCCCCATCCTTTTGGCTGGCCGCCTCTGTTGCTGGCAGCTCAGCCAGGCTCCCAGCTCCAGTGGCACAACAGGTGAATGTGTGCTGGAACAGAGTTGTTATTTAATGATATATACAAAAAGGGATCTGAGACGACGTCGTCTTGTTGCATTTCTGCATTGAGTCTGTTCTTGGGACAGCAGGGAACTACAGAGCTCTGCGCTGACCTGAAAGTAATGAGGCTGTACTGCAGCCAGCCTGGCAGAACAGTACCTCTCACTTCCTCTGGGATTAGAGCCAAGTCACTTCTCTTCAGGCATATGAAAGGCCTAAGTCATGCTGTAGAGTCAAAGACAAAGAGGGCATGAGGTGCTCCCTGCAATCACATACAGTGAAAATGGAGCCTAAATGCAGATTGCTGACCTACTTAGCAGTTTACTTGCCTCAATGAGGATGGGCTTGAGTTTAGTATGAGCTACTGAATGAGCTTCACACTCACTTCTTCCCAGTAGGTATGATATTATTAAACCATGCTGTTGCTTTTGTGGTACATTACAATGCTCTGACACCAAAATGCAGCCAGACCACAGCACACGTTTCACAGAGGTCACATTAGCCTCAGCCTTCTAAATAGCAAAACACAAAGATGAGAGAATCGTGGCAGGACTCTGAAAGCATACCAACTGCTTGGCAGAAAGCATCAATTTTATATCGCGTCAAGAACATCATTCCTCCTCACAGCTGTGGTTGCAATACAAGCCTAGAGCAGATGCTGGAATTGTAAAATTCTGTATTATCTGAAAGCAGAACTCGCTCAGTCCTGCAGCAGGTAAAAAGTCAGTGCTGGCCAGCACTCAGTGATCTTTTTCCTGCTTCTACTGCTCCTGCCACTAGTTGTGGTTGTGCTGAAAATTTACTCTTAAAGGTCAGAGATAAAGATAGATAGACGTGGATTTGTAATCCTGAACACAAGTAGTATTTGAGAAGATGATCTCATATTCTGGTCCGGTCCTTTTATAATTAATCTCTGCATTTTCCAGCTATGTAGGAATTGTAGATTTTGGCTAATCCTTTGGTATGCCTCTGGTGTTGGAGGTCTTTCCATTGACAGCAATTCATCAGTACAGATGAAAAAAAAGCACTCTAAGCGTCAAACAGAAGACAATTGAGAGCTTACAAAACAGAATTCTCGCTGAACTGAGACAAAACTTCCAGTGCTGACGATGACGAGGAGCAGAGACTATCATCTCGTAATTGCCAATTTAGCCACAGCTGAGCCTGTACTTATCTGAATTGGTACTTCTGCTAAATTCATGGTTTTGTCCTGTGCTAAGCCTTGAGGTTGGCAAACACAATACTAATGCAGTGTTCCAAGGATAACTCCTCTCAAAAGCCAACAGGTGGTGGTTAGTCTGGGGACTGAATCGTGGGGGAAGATTGGTTTTTCCTTCATGTGGGCACCTGCTGTTGAGCTGAGACATTTTGCCACCTGCAAGCATCAAGGTGATGAGCATGCACTGATTTTCTCAGGAGATGTTTGCTATTGCTCTCAGTTCCAGCCTCAGCCATTTTTTCTAAGCCCAAAATATAAACTCACTTTTTGTTTAAAACTTTCATATTGTGCTCTTGGGAGTCCTGCCTAAAGAACTGCTTATCTTTGGACATTACTCATAACACTGGCATTCTGTCTCACCATGAAGTGGTTGCCACCACACACTGGTGAGTAAATCGTAAGCATGCCTTATTCTGTCAAGGACAGGTGATTTGTAGATGATTACTGTCTAGCCTATGATTTGCTTTCTCATTAAAATATGTTTCGAGTTAATGAAAAGCATATAAAAGGGTACATGAAAATATGCAAGAAACATTTGTCTGATCCATTAAGAAACACATTTTGTTCCAATGCAGTAAAGAGCAGACAAGAATGCAGAAATAAAAATCACAGAATTGACAAAAAAAAAACCAAACACATTTGCCCTTTTAAACCATCGTCTCAGAAGGTTTTTATACTGCAAGAACAATTCTCTTACAATGTAAAATTAGTAATCAACTATAACATTAGGCACTGGAAATCTGAGTAAAAAAGCATTTGTTTAGTGTTGATGGTGTTAGTACATAACATGACATGCCTAAACCAGAAAGTGAATACAAAATCCTAAAATTAGACTTTCATTACTAGAACAGAGGATGGAAAGAAACTGGAAGATGCACATCATTTCTCCTTTCATGTATGGGTATACTGCTACCCATTTTGGGACAGCGACCTTCTAATAGCCTTCTAACCCACGCTGTGTACATAAGAAGCCATGTACTTTTCCAAGCTGACAGTTGCTCTGTTCCTATATATAGCTTGCAATAGAGCACGACAGAGAAAACTAGAGTCGGAGAGATGACACAAAAATAAGCTATTGGATTCAGGCAAGGGAGGAATTTGCTGAAATTTGAAAAGTTACAGACCAACATGCAGCTTTGACAGGCTTATTATCAGAAAGAGTGTAATTTCTTTTCCCATCATGCATTCTCAAAGTCATAGCTGCAGGCCTTTCTTCTGTTAATATGGGCAGCATGTTTGGTTTGCTTTTGGGAGATCACAGGCTTTACGACTGCCCATGGTATGAGGCATCAACATTGGAACGAGCTCTGACACAAAGTGCAGTGCCTGAGCTCAGGATGTGTCCAGCTGGCAGGGACAGGGGCTATGGGCACCTGTCTTGCAGTGCTGGCTCTGGGCAGAGGAAGATGAGTCCATGGCAGCCCTGACGCATGCAGCAGTCTGGGGACAGCTTTTGCTTGGGTATTTTTAAGTCATATGTGGGATGTAAATTCAAGGCTAATGCCATTATTCAAACTGCTCTCATTAACGTGTAAGGATGTATGGCCACAGCCATCTCATAAAGCTCACTTTCAGACTGGCCCCCTTGCCTACATGAATTCACCCTTCTCTTTGTTGCTAGATTTAGGTAATTTATTACAGCTGTGTGTATGTGAATCTGACTTGTTCTCCATGAAAGGCTGCAACTGAGAGGGTCAGAAGAACAGAGCTTAAAAAGGAAGCTGTAGCTTTCCTAGGCTTGCTCTTTGATATGCAAGTAACATCGCTTCAAACTTGCATCATGGTGGTTAAAAGGCAGAAGTAGGTCTAAGGCCATTCAAGCTCTGACTCATCTCTCCTCTGTGCAGGGGCCTTTTGCATTAGTGAGGCCTTTGAAATTAAAAAAAGGACAAAGGAAAGACTAAAGGGAACTTAACAAAATGTGATAATTAATTCAACTACATTTAAAATCACTAACTGCAGTGTTATTCAATTGCAGTGAATGGAAATTTAAATAATTCAAAATATATCAAATCTCACAGCAATTATTCAACTGAAAGCTCTAAAGTTAGGAACCATCTTCAGAGGGATGTGTTTCTGATGCACGGGAGTTCTCCCAAGCCAAAAGTGTGCATTATCTCTGGAATGTTCTTTTCAACATTATAGCTCTCAAGAGTATGGTTTATTCATCTGTCAGCGTATGCACTTCTTGCCAGTGTATCACTCATCTTTTTTTTCTCCAAACCAGAAAAGAAAAACAAAAAAAACCCCCACCCTGTATTTTTAGAAAGACAGAGCAAGCCCTTAAATAACAAGCCAGCTGATTGAGAGTCCATTCTATCTCCTTCAACCACGTTGTTTCATATTTGCCTTGAAGTTAAACCTGAGAGAGCTTTTGCTCTCTGTGACAGACTTATAAGCAATTTATCTTCTCATGCTGCAAGCCAGGCGGCTCTTTCAAGCGGATGTATGACAGCCGTGGGAGCTAAGTGCAGCCCATGGACACAGCCAGCAGTGAGCATGATTCAGGGAAAATGGAACCTTCCCTGTGTGTTGAAGAACCAGAAAGGGGCAGGTTCAAGGGTTAGGCGTAAGGCAGCCCTAAGTTACAGAACCTTGCAAAGAAAGGTTCCCTCCTCCACCTGACGAAAGGCTGATACCACCACCAAGTTGCCTGACATTTCTTTTAATAAGACCACGTTTCCAATTGCTAAGATCCTCGTCAAACTTTAAGCACCGTGCTGGCACGCTGAGCACGCGGCCCGCAGGGAATAACCACGTAAGGTTTCCTCTGTGTTTGGTGAGGTGTTGCGGCAGGTCTCCCACAGTCTCAAACTTCGGAACAGGGAATCGGAAATCAGGAGGCAGGGAGGACTTCAGCCCGGAGGTGGTCAGGACGAGGAGATGGAGGACGGCCGCCGGAGCAGGGCGGGTCCCGCTGCCACGGGCTTATCGCAGCGGCCCACCGCTGGCACGTGCGGTACGCCTCGTGCTTCTGGCCGAGATAACCGCCTTCCTATCAGCGAAGGAAAGCTGCCACCGCCACCCTTTATCGCTCTCGGGTTTGAACGCTCGGCCCGTACGGCCGCGTGCAGCTACCTCTGCTCTCGCGCCCGTCGTAAACGCGCTGCCGACGGCCGGGCAGCACACGCCGAGCACTGCGGCCGTTCGAGGAGAGCGGCTCGGCGCCGCACCGCGACCCTGGGACCACGCCCGCCTCCCGCCGCCCTTCGTCACTCGCCTCCCCGAGCCGTTCTCCACCCCGCCCCGGCCCCTCTCACCGCCTCGCGGAGCTCCCCGCCGGCGGTCCGGCTCGGCAGCGGCTCCCGGCGGCCGCGGCCTCGCGCTCCGCGCTCTGAGGCGCCGCGTGAGGGAAGCGGCGAGGCGGGAAGCGGAGCGGCTCGCGCCGGGCAGCTGCGAGGAGGAAGGCGGCGGTTCTGCTGTGCCAGGGTGCATCAAAACTTCTCTCCCTCGAGCAAGATGCTGAATGTGTGGATGAGAAACTCATCGGCAGCCTTGCTGCATGTAATAATAATGAAACATTTTCTGTGTTTTAAAAGTAATTTATTCTTTTCCAGGTTAAGCAGTTGAAGTTTTCATTGTATTTTTTTTTTTCCTTAGAGTCAAACAAATATGATTTTCCTCATCAGGAGGAGAAAATAATTTGCATGCACAAAGATGATTTGCACAACTCTTCACATTATTATAAGGAACAACAGCAAATGTTGTATCGTAGCACCAAGAATTTCCATTACAGTGCGAAGGAAAGACGCCATAAAAGCTTCTCATGGCAAATCTTTTATGGTGACATTTGGATTCTAAAGTACACTTTTCTAAGCAACGAAAATTAAACTTTGCATTACAAATAAAATATAACTACCTTAAAAAAGTTAATGCTTTCTAAGAATTGAACTATGAAATTTGATTTGTTTTCTTGCATAGCAAATTTTCTTTACTCTTTGAAAGAAGTAAAAATTAATTCTTCCTTGCCTTGTCACCCTTTATCCCAAGCTGGCCAAACAACAGGAAGTAATTATTTAAGGTACAGCATGAATCTGAACATTCCTTCACAAGTTAAGCCATGTAATCCCACTCTTAATATTGTAAAGATAACACTATAGAGTTAACATCTACTGTCACTTACATTGCTTCTGCTTGGCTTTCTAGGTTACAAAATATTAAGTGCCAGCTCTACAGACTTAGGAAGGGACCAAAAATTCAGATTTATAGTCTTTTACTCTCTTGCATCACCATAAATAACACACCCAGAACTGCTCGTTTGCTCAATACAAAGATTAGGGACTAGATGCTAGATGTCATTTTCAAATAAATAGGTCTATCCCCTACCTGGGGTACAGGAAACTGTTGGAAGTGGCACTAAGTAGCACACTGTAAGTACTGCAAAAGTTAGAAATGAAGTTCCGTTTACCTAAACAAGAAAGAGGTTGCAACATTTAGTGATAAACTAAGTGAAAGCATCTGTTGAGTAAGGAGACAGTTCCATGTAGCTGCTGCTCAAGGATAGTGCATCTTAGATTGCAAAGGGTCAACAAAGATGCGATTAGCCTCCTGATGCCTTCTACCATTTATCTACTTTCAGAACCAGAAAACAACATTACAAATGTGGGGCTGTTTTGTTTGCTTTTAATAGCAAAGAGCTGCTCTTGGCCTGTGGATTCTGCAGTACTAACCATCCTAATTATGTGCCTCCCCACTGTGCAATCTCTGCTGCAGTAGCCGTCTGTCAGGACTGTGCACACTGGTGCCAGTACATCTCTGGTATCATCCGAGGGCACCTCAGCATGTTCACTGAGACCAGAATCACCAACAGAACAAGTAAAAATAGTTAAGCTTCCTGACCCTAACTGTGCCTTCCCTTATAGTCCTGCTTAATTATGTACATAAACCTATACCCAGTTTGGATTCTATGTTCCAGTTACTTTTTTTTTTTTTCTTTTTTCTAAAACAATTACTTCCTCCTGAGCTACTGAATAATCAGGTATATAAAATCTTTCCACAAACATATTTTCTTTAACTTTAGAAAAAGTAATGGATTAATAACATTACAAATGTAACTAATACAGATTTTTACAAATTTAGATAAACGTTATCTTGGGTTTTAAGTTTATCTTCATGGATTATGTGTGGTGGCTCCTGAAGAACAGCAGGGAGCTCTAGCATCTTTTAATTATCTATTGCAAAAGAACTTTGTAGGACCACTGCTGAATTAAAGCCTGGTCCAACAATCTGGATCTCAGATTAAAGAAAAGAATGAATTTTTAATGAATTCCAGGCTTATTAAGCTTCTCAAAAATATTTACAATTATCTGAAATGACTTGTCAGGGTTTATGCCACAATCAGTGTACAATATACCTATTTTTTAATCTAGGACTAACTATCAAAATGCTACAGGGCATCACACTTTTTCCAGTTGTCTGGTTACTTCGAGCTCTTCGTTAGGGTTTAATCTCCAAATCATCTCAACTGCTTTTTCTTTTTCTGTCTTTTTAGTGGAAAATGTAGTTAGTAAAATTCATGAGATTCTGCTACCTACTATTCTGCTGCTTCCAAAGCTCAAATAAACTCAGACTGTTCAGACACTGCAAGTTGTCCTGAAAAAAGTAATCGTATTGACTTTTAATTACTCAACATTTAAAAGGCCTAATAAGAATGATCAACTATACACTTGAGCATTGGTAGTTTACAGACATTAACACACAAATCCTTTTCACAGGAATTCATAACCTACACACAATGATATGACAGACATGATCATTAGACAAGAAGAGTAAAATGGCATGCAACTAGCTGCTTTCAACTTATCTGCATTATCTTCCATTTCAACATTATTTTTATTGAGTAGCTCACTGCGAGAAAGCACCCAAGATCACTCTTACATTTTGTATACACTGAGCTTAATACAATCTTTTGATTTTTAACATTCATAACATCTTAAAACTAATGATGTTTGACATTTAAATTCAAGTGGAAAATCAGAACTACAAGCATTCTTTGTATATGTATTCTTCAAGTAACACAAAGTCTACATGCTAATCCACTCAAATATGCCTTCCAAGAAAAGGCTGTATATAAGGTACATTTTTATTAGATTACTTACAGCAATTAAACCATACTGTGCATACAACAGCAGATCAGTCTCCTGTTATGGTTGAGTAGCACCTGTTTTCAGTTTATGTCTGAAATACTTGGTTAAGTGTCCCACTGTGCTGAGCTTCAATAGCAGTCACGTGGCTTTCCAGGCCAAGACATCACGTAGATGCCGCCTTTGCATCATGTTACAAATAAAGCTTGCCACGATTAGAAGATGAATAATGAAAAAATGTCCCAGAACACGCATGCAGCCCGCACTTAGTGCATGGCAGTGCTAAAGGGACACTGACGACGCTTGTGGCTGCCATGACAATGGGAGTACCCTGGTCCTCTCACTTTTGTCAGACCTGTCAATGCATGATGAACTGCAGGCATCTGCCTTAGAAGATGACACAAGGATCATTGGAACTAAACAATCAGTTTGTGGGGATGCCGGATCCAGTTATAAGTACAGATTCCTGTGTTCCTAAAATACTTCTAATCCTGCAGACAATTTCATCTGGAAATATCAATCAAACCTGTGAACTGGGGAATTATCTATACAGATTTTTTCAGATTCCTGAAGCTTCACCCTTAACAGATATGTATGAGTGAATGGTACTGGTACCTCACAGTTGAAACACAGAATGTCATTTGCAGTAAGAATGCAATTACTTAGGAAATACTTTGTTTTCAGCATTGCAGCAGGCTTAGAATACAAGTATCAGAAGGCTAAATGTTACTAAAATGACAAATAGATAAAGCTGGGAAGCACTGAACCCTTTGACAGCTTATTGACTCTGATGCACTGTCAGGCTCTAATCCACTATCATCCTCCCTTGCTTTACACACATACACAAATGAAAAAACATGTTGAGACTTGAGGCTGAACCTCTGGATTGAAACCTGTCCTGCTAAGGTTACTTCACTCCCAATCAAGTTTGAAAATACCAAATAAGATATTTTTGAGCACTACTTGTGAGAACATTTACATGTTTTTGGTATTTTAACCAACTCTAATACTGTCTTGTAAAGTGCATCACTTCAATAGCTAGATGGCATATTTTTAAAAGCTGTGCCCACTAAAGGCACATATCAACAATATATATCTTTAATGCCAACACTCAGGTGTAGTTAACATTTGTACACACAGTTTTTCTCTTAACAGATTTCCCAAAATGCCCTCTTTGTGCATGCCCTGAATGACTCAGCCTTAACAATGCCCATTTTCTCCAGGTCATCATTCTCACCTTCCAGGAGACTAGCAGTGCAGTCTGGGGACTCCCTGATTCCTCTGTTGCAACTGTTCTAATTTTGCAGAGTAAGCACACACACGCATTGAGTCCACACCTACCACGGGACACCCACTTTGATGCACAGGTGGAGGGGAAGGGGCCCTGAGCTCCAGTTGCTGCTGCAGTGTTTACCTGTCTGTAACATCCTACATGACACAGTGGCTGTCACTAGAGAAGCATCACAATTCCTTGCTCCCTTCTTGAAAGAGAAGCTGAGCTGAAAGAGAAGCTGGACAGGCAGTGAAAAGCTGTAATGTAAACCTGAAGCAGAATGAAGCATCTCTAATACACAGAATGGTGGTAAACCCTCAGAAAGATGCAGGATTTGAACTTGGATCCCTCCTGCAGTTTCCTACTGTCTATCCCGGTTAGTTCCTCACTCAACATAACAATAACCTGAAGGCTATGCAGAGGTTTGTACCTCTCCCCATACCTTGCATAAATAGTAAAGAAATCTAATTCTGAATTTTGCATTGCATGATAAAAAAGGGGATCCTAAAAGTTACTAGCAGCAAATGCTCAGCACAGCGGTGTCTACATCCTTTAACATTTCACTTTTAGTGATAGTTCATATTGCTGGGATGCCTTAAAAATATTAATTTAAGCAGTCAAATATTTTAAATCTTATAACTTTTTATATGCTTGAGCTCAACTACACGGGTTTAATTGTGACATTTCCCATGTTACTGTGCCTTTGGCTTTAACCACGCTTGCTTCTTTCCATTTGAAATTCAGGATTCACATGTTGCTGAAATTAAATTCTACCAAGAATATATACTACTACTTGCATTTTTTAATAGTAAGTAGACTCTGAAATGCTTCAGCAGAATCTACGTAGGCTAGGCTTTTTTTTAAACTACATGAAAAGTCACAGAATCATAGAATGGCCTAGGTTGAAAAGGATCACAATGACCATCTAGTTTTAACCCCCTGCTGTGTGCAGGGTCACCAACCACCAGACCAGGCTGCCCAGAGCCACATCCAGCCTGGCCTTGAATGCCTCCAGGAATCGGGCATCCACAGCCTCTCCTGGCAACCAGGTCAGAAAGGTACCTAAGCAATTCTTCCCTTTAAATAGTAAAGATGTGTCCTGTAGTGTGTAGCATGTATCTATAACATTTAAAATAAATACATATATATATATATTTCAGAATTGGATTTGAATACCAAATTAGTTATCAGCTCAAGGAGAGAATCCAGGTATAATTGCAGTTGACCATATAAGTTCAATGGTCATTTATTAAAAAAAGCATGGAAAAGTGTATAAATAAAGACAGAATATAAGGATTTTTCACTTTACAGTGGAGCTACAGGGAAAGCATACTGGTAGAGTGAAGATAAGACTGGAATTCTGCTGGTCTTGTATTAGAACAGGAGCTAGAAATAAATGAAGTTCAAAAGCTACATAATGATATCTTCACACATTATGATTACTCTTAAGTGCAATAAAATGAATACAGGGGCTGTACACATCAACACACTTCAAGTTTTTGGTTCATTTGTTGGGGTTTTTGTTGTTGTTTTTCTTTTTTTTTGTTGTTTTGTTTTGTTTTTGGGTTTTTTTTGGCTAAACATGACAGTCTGTATTTGGATGGCTTGGGTTTTGTTTTTTTCAGAAAAGATAACAAAGCTGATGTTTTCAGATTTGTACCAATTTGTACTCTAACAATAACAGTGTAGTTCAAGAGCCTAATTTTAGGTACTAATAATTTTCCAGGTGGTTTGCAAGCATTTGATTCCAGTGAAGAAATTACCAGCCACTTCTTGCCAAAGCCAAGGATAAAAAAATCCTGTCTCTTTGCCTTCAGAATTCACAGTTCTTATTTTTCTAACAGTCACACTTATTCTGTAACTTTCTGCAAGTAATCCTTTGGTGTGCATAAAACAAGATGACCTAAGAATGTAGTTTCTCAAAAGCAACACTGAAGTAAATCTGCACCAGCCAAGATTAAATGTGGCTGCAGTGATGATCTGTATTTACAATTTCAGATTTGATTATTAAAATCTGGTCTTATGGAAATATTTCTACTTCATATCATAAAGCTTTCACACTCAGGGAGCAACACAGGTGATCTGCCTTAGAGGTGTGGGAAGACACGTGGGGAAGTCTTTTGAAACACCATAGAAGTGAAGGAGAACAGTTCTCCAGCAATTCCATTCAGCCTAACCAGTCCAAGAAACTGCAAAACTGCATCATAATGTATAGTAAAAAAACATTCAAATATGAGAGATGTACCATTACCAGTATGAAAAAAAGAAAAAAAAAAAAAAAAAAAAAAAAAAAAAAAAAAAACTCCAAATGTTAAATTCAGATTGTTTATTGTAAACAGAATAACTCTAGCACTCTGTCATACTGGCTGTGTCACGTGCACCCAATTCCACATCAACTGCTTAAAATAGCACTTGCAAAAATTACAGTTATGTAATAATAATTTATGGTTTCTTACATAAACTAATTAACAAGCACTAAAATTGAATTACAGTGTATCCTAGGTAGTTTTTTATTGCTTGTAGACACTGCAGCTTTGGATCCATTATGATGAACCCATTAGTATGCCTGAGTTTTATCAAAATTTACTGCTATATCAAACTCAGAAACTCTAAAATGCTGGAGAACACTTAAAAGCAATTAAGAGTTGTTGGAAAACTACATGTGCTTCCACATCCAGTCACAGAACTTTACAATTCCACATTTTTTCCTGGGGAAAATGTTATTTGTGAGCTTGTGCTAAGTACACTGCCATTCCAATTCATTTATATCATTTGTTAAGAGTTGATAGTACTTCCACTAATATATATTTATTATTATTATTATTATTATTATTTTTTACAGAAGCAATTTGATTTTATTCACCATAAGAGCAGTATGTTTAAATACCACTAATTCCCAAAATATATATTTTTATAATATGCTGTCAGAAGTTTTAATATATATATAATACAAATATTTTTACTAAGAGAAAACTATAAACAAAAGCAAAAGAGTAAAAAGTCTGTTTTACATGGAAGATCCACAAAAAACATGGTGAACAAAGACACCTGTACTTTTTTTGCTTATACCATGGCCGATTTTTTTTTCACCTCAGGCTACAAAAAGTGCTAGTGGACTTTCCTGGCAACAGGTTACATCACAAACTATCATCAAATTTATTAAAGAGATGTTCAAACATGTCCTGTTAGCCTTAAAATCACCTTAAATACACTCGATTCAGCTAGTACAGCCTCAAATAAACAAAACTTAAAGCCCTTACAGCATTCATTTAACTGCTTTCAAAGCCAGCATTACTACAACACTGACTCAACGACAGGAACACCCCTATTGAATATTCCAGGACTCTGATGTACACACACGACACACATTCTATGTCAGGGCCTCAGTTTTAGGTTATAGTAGGAAGCAAACTCTCACTAACACCTCTGATATAGCAAGGGCTCATTATGAACAGATTTTACATCTTGAGTGCTTTTCATCCTCCATGAGTGTAATTATTCAGACAGCAATTTCATGCACTAAACTTGTACGAGAAGTTAGTAAAGATGTTCCCTTATTTTTTTCTGTTTGGGGAGTTTACCCTGATTTGCTGTCCCAAGTGGAAGACTACTGCAGAAGGCAGTGGACTTGGTGAAGACTGAACACTGTATTAACATTTTACTAAGTTATGAAATATCTATACAATATTTCAGCATTATTCTTCATCCTTGGGTTTCATACAATCTTCTTAAAAGGAGGAGGAAGGAATATTCTGTGATGTAACCTGAACTGCACATCATTGCCAAGACTTCTGCTAACCCAGTACTGCTATACCAGCACCGCTCCATCTCAAATGCCCTCTTGAAGGACAAAAAGGACCCACAGAGATGTATCATAAAAATAATGAATCTGATTCCTTACAGAGCCTATATTTGACATTTGTCTGTTCTGCAGTCAAGAACTGACTCATGCTTAAAGTTATTTGCACTAGTAAGTACTTGACTGAGACCTAATAACAAGAAAGGCAAATTGTACTGGTGGAGAACTCATGCAGTCTATGCGCAACTGAAAACAAAAATGACACCAAATAAAGTATCTTATACATCATATGGAAACAATTCAGAATAACACTGAAAAACTGAAGAGGATATTGATATTATCAAGACAATACTAGGACAACACTTTTGACAACAAAACTATGTTGGACTGTTGAAGTGTTTCCAGCATTTCACGAGTTTTAATATAAAATGTCCCCAAATTTATATATAAATATTAAAATCATGTCCTATCTTCAGTTATTTTCATTAAGACAATTCTTTCACTTATTACTATGTTATCAATTTCTCTTTTTTTCCCCCTCCACTGGTTTTCACCAAACTTAAATAGAAAACATGTTATGTTGATTGCATTAAGGATCAATTTTAAAAGTCACATTCAACACAGCACTTCAAAAAATGTGAAACTCTATTTTAAGAAAAACTGTTGACCCCATCCCATTCTTTTCTCACCCTCCTCCAGATCCCAGGAAGATTATTTTGGGGCTACTAAATGTTGTTGATTGTTTTTCAGGAATAATGAGGATATTTCAAGCAATTGTTTGCTCCAGAAGCTTATTTTATCAAAATTAAAGTTTGAAGGGGTTCACTATTTCAAAAATATACTGCATCTACAAGTTGTTATTATTATTACTGTTTCAGTTGATTTTGGTTTTCAACAGGTTGTCTGTAATATAAATGACACATGACCACAACTGATTTTTCTATACTCTCTATGCCTAACACACATCTAATGTCAAATGAACCAAGAAGGAATTTGGGACGTTCATAATGGACAGAACCATTTATCCTAACAGTCTTTAATAATTTTGTTCATCATGAAGTCCCCTGAAACCACATCAGTGCTGATCATTTGCATTTCTTCATCCATTGAGGTTCTTCACAGTTTTGCAGCCATGAAATTGATATGTGGTTTCACCAGTGGAAAGAGTGGCAGACTGCGCTTGAATTCTGTCATATTTTCAATCACGCTTGGCTGCAAAGAAGCGTATGCAAGAAAGTCTGTTCAATTATCCTTAATCAGAAGAGCGAGAAATTCCCCACAAGTTATTCTACAACTACATAAATATACACAGGTCTTGTTTTCTTTCAGTGATTCAACATTTCATATTACAGAATTTTCCCAAATAAAGTGGCATTACTTCTGAAATGAATGGTTCAATATCTACCCCAAATAGTTTAAAACAGTAACTGTAATGCTGCGGTTGCATTATTAATTACATCACGTAATTTAGAAAATGCAGAGTTAAGTTTGTAAAAATAACAGCAATCTAATGAGCTATTATTTGTAGTTGCTGCAATAAAGTCACTTTTTAACACTTAAGTCAAAACAAGTATATCCATATTTAATTCACACAGAAATTTCTATCACGGTGATTATCTCACCTATTAGCACTAAGAAGAACACAGATCTACAACTGCATTGCAAAAAGAATCACCTACTGGGACAAACACATTTCTTCAAGCAATTTCACCTCAACCTCATTTGAGGTCCAGGAATGGCCCAGTGTTATTGCATCTACTTACACAAACAGCAACACTGAGTCAATAACACTTGTATGAATAGACTTTCCCAAACTGCTTCATTCACAGGGTATATTAATCCACATTCACAGGAATATTTCATCATTTAAGATCATGACCAGACAGTTAGGTGTTTTGTTTTCTGAACAGGTAAGTTTACTGATGCATATCCATCCTTCTCTTGGCACTTCACACATCCTAACACACAAGCTCAGACAATCATAATCTGTATTTATTCTGTAGTGTAGACACTCAGAAGAGCTACCTACTTCTATTAGATTTCATTTCTACGAACAGAAGGAACAAAGTTAATAGCATAGATGGTTAAAAAAAGAAAAAAGAAAATGATAAAAACCTGTTATTAAAGACAACCATGCACGTGTAAAAAAAGCTAAAAAAGAAAAAAAAACAACCTGCAAAAGTATAAATGTCAAGAAGTTTGTACTTTCTCTCTGTAATCGTATTCAAGAATTCTAGACTTTCTTCAATAAAGCCTGGGATTTTATGTGTTGATTCTTTTTACCTGTGGTAGTGGTGGTGCTGGTGCCAAGTTCACATCATTTTGGCATGGAAATTCTCCAACAACAGGGCCTATTTAATATCATCAAAATTAATTTAGAACGAGAACTCAATCAGTGCCTTTCATATAGCAAATTGGACAGATCAAGACATAAAACACAGGATGACAATAATTTTCAATTATCTCTAAATAAGTTTTTTGAAGCTTTTGCTTTTATACTCATAATTACCTTTAAAAATACAAGCAGATTAATCCTTGATTTTACTTGAGAACACATGCTGAGGCAGTGTTTTGTTGTTTGTTTTTTTTTTTTCATTTTACTTACATGTACGGAGAATGTAGCAATAAAAAGAGCTGATGTACTGGAAAATAAATACTTAAAACTATATTTCAGTAAAAATTATGTGAACAGAATTAAATGCCAATGATATATGCAATAACAGCACATCTGTGTTCCAAAGAGAATCCTTCAGTAGGACATGCTTATGGAGACATGGAGATTACTCCATATACCAAATCCTGTTTAGCAACCCCAAGTCTTTCCTGCCTGTCCCATGCACCCTCTACTTACTCCAGTCCCACACAAACTTATTAAATCCAATAAGCCTGTCTCACATGTGTATGTTATGCAGTTCCTTAAATCTTCCTTCCTCAATTTCCAAACTCAAGTTTCAACCCTAACTTTTACACTGGGAGTTCAAAATGTTCCAGCATCCTAATCTCCTACATCTCTACTGCTTCTAATCATTTTCTACTCTCCGTGAAAATGCGTCTGCCTCCATGAGGAAGGAAACTCCCTAGGAGTCTTTTCAGCCTCCTTCATGTTACCCTGTTCAGCAGTTGCATTTCTTCCCAAGAATTTTCACTTGGACTCACAGGAAATTAATCAAAGTCCCAGCTTCTATTTCATGGCAGAAAAAGACACCAATTGTCAAATTAAATGACTTAGGAGATGTGGAATACATGGAGAGAAGGCTATGCTTTACTTATGCTTTACTATAACCACTGTAAGAGTGCACTCTAAGGAGTGCATGCCTCCTTAGACTGAATGAATTCAAGTCTATGGGGCCGGATGGCGTGCATCCCAGGGTCCTGAAGGAGCTGGCTGAGGTGGTTGCCGAGCCGCTCTCCATCATATTTGAGAAGTCGTGGCTGTCAGGTGAGGTCCCGGATGACTGGAGGAAGGGTCACGTCACTCCCATATACAAGAAGGGGAGCAGGGAGGACCCGGGGAACTACAGGCCGGTGAGTCTCACCTCCGTGCCTGGGAAGATCATGGACAACATGCTCGATCACATAAAGAATGAGAATGTGATCCGAGACAGCCAGCATGGCTTCACCAAAGGAAGGTCATGCCTAACTAATCTTGTGGCCTTCTATGATGGAGTGACGGCATTGGTGGACGAAGGGAAGGCGACTGATGTCATTTACCTGGACCTGAGCAAGGCCTTTGACATGGTCCCCCACCACATCCTCATCTCCAAATTGGAGGGAAGTGGATTTGATGGGTGGACGACCCGATGGGTAAGAAACTGGTTGAAAGGCCGCAGACAGAGGGTGGTGGTCAATGGCTCTATGTCCAGGTGGAGGCCGGTAACAAGTGGTGTCCCCCAAGGGTCTGTCTTGGGACCGGTGCTCTTTAACATCTTTATTAATGACATCGATGAGGGAATTGAGTGCACCCTCAGCAAGTTTGCTGACGACACCAAGCTGAGTGGTGCGGTTGATACGGTGGAAGGAAGGGATGCCATTCAGAGGGACCTCGACAGGCTGGAGGGCTGGGCTCGGGTGAACCTAATGAGGTTCAACACGGCAAAGTGCAAGGTTTTGCATTTGGGCCGGAAGAACCCCAGGCACCCGTACAGGCTGGGAGGAGTGGTCCTTGAGAGCAGCTCGGCAGAGAAGGACCTGGGGGTCCTGATGGACGAGAGACTGAACATGAGCCAGCAGTGCGCTCTGGCAGCTCGAAAGGCAAATGGGATCCTGGGCTCCATCAGGAGAGGGGTGGTCAGCAGGGACAGGGAGGTGATTGTCCCTCTCTACTCGGCTCTTGTGAGGCCCCATCTGGAGTACTGTGTCCAGGTGTGGAGCCCTCAGTACAAGAAAGACATTGAGATTTTGGAAAGGGTCCAGAGGAGGGCGACTAAGATGATCAGGGGGCTGGAGCACCTCCCCTATGAGGACAGGCTGAGGGAGTTGGGCTTGTTCAGCCTGGAGAAGAGAAGGCTGCGGGGTGACCTCATTGCAGCCTATCAATACCTGAAGGGAACCTACACCCACGAGGGGAGTAAACTCTTCAAAAGGGCTGACAACAGCAGGACTAGGGGAAATGGATCGAAGTTGAAGGAGGGAAGATTTAGGTTGGATGTTAGGGGGAAGTTCTATACAAGGAGAGTGGTTAGGCCCTGGAACGGGCTGCCCAGGGAGGTTGTGGATGCCCCGTCCTTGGATGTGTTTAAGGCCAGGTTGGACAGGGTCCTGGGCAACCTGATCTGAATGTGTGTGTTTGGTGGCCCTGCTAGGCAGGGGGGTTGGAACTACATGATCCTTGAGGTCCCTTCCAACCCGGGTGATTCTGTGATTCTGTGATTCTGTAAGAGTTAAGTAGTTGTTAGGCTTCCTCCCATGTTGGCTCATGGGAGGGCTCCTCCCTCCTCTTGGCTCAAGAAGGTACCATTCCAAGTGAATAATAAACCACTTGGCAATATAGTTACTTTCTAAAAATAAAGTTTTCTAAAGTTAGTCACAGTATTAGAGCTAATTCTATTTAGCTAGCAATGATTCCCCAGGATGGATACTTTGGAACAAGTCTCCTTTACTCAGCTGAAGAATTATGACTTCCATGGTATCATAAAAATCATTCTGATACTGGAAAGTTTCATAAGAGGCACACAGCTATCTGCTTCCTTCTGTTCTATTTCTAACACCAGTGCTATGCATGCCAAAATTTAATTCTAGCATGAACTGGTAAAAAATTAGCACAAAACAACGTAAGTTTTTCACTCTCTATGTATTTATTTATTGTTTATTAACTGGAAACACTATTAGCCTTTTCCTCCTGGAATTCTAAAATGGAGTAGTAGAGTCTACAATGCACAGATAATCTAAAATATTTGAAAACAAAACCTAAACAGACTTCCTCAAGTTATATTAAATGCAACATCTGACATTCCTGGAGGGTTACTCTATATTTGCTTTTTCTTTAAGAGTGCTTGAATAATGAATTGAGGACCTTTTCTGATTGTTAGGAAAGCAATCATTTTATTGATAACTGCAAATTCTAACTTTGGAGTTTTAGGTGTACATCAAAATATTGTTCTATTTAATGATATCAATATGCTTTTGAATGGCTGAAGAATTTGGCCACAGATGTCAACTAGAAAATTTGAAGCACCTATACGAAGAAAATTTAAAAAAGAAATTCTTTTTCCTTTCCAACGTATGCAATCTCCAAAGCTGGGTTTTTCTTGAAGTACATTTGTATAACACGACAAGAGTATTTTTAGCTAGGACTTGCTTGAACACAAATTGATTAAATACTATATTCAGCACAGTACTTACAGGAATCCATTTCCCTTGCAAGGACGTGTACTGAAACCTTGTGTCTTCTGGGAGCATCAATTGCCAACAACACCTAGAGTAAACAGTATCAATTATTTCAGTTGTGGAAAGTATCCATCACAAATATATAATCTCTAAAAGAACGACAGCATTTACATTTTAATTTAAGCTTTAACATGAGGGCGAATTTTGAGACATCCCTTAAAGCATTATTAAAGGTAGTCCATACCTTGAATCATTTTAGAATCAAGTTGTTTACAAAATTCATGTACTACTTGGGACTCAAACCATTCAAACATAAAACAACCAACAAAAACCCTGGAAGTAGCAAATTCAGCTATAAACTATCAAAGTATCAGGATTACCACCTAAAACCCTAGCAAACCTTTCAGAAGTACATCACCCTGAGCACAGTTATTGAACTCAGCAGGACTAGCTCACCAATCTAGAATTATTTCTACTCTGGAGTACTGGTTAATCATTTATTGAGCATTACTGTAAGTAAAAAAGTATCAATTCCCACAAACACAGAACATGCATACTTGCTGAAGTTATCAAGCTACTGGAATTCCATTTTCCAAGTTTATGTTTGCTGTGCTTCTTCACCCATGCCACCATACTATGAAAAACACACGTTAGGGTTCACTGTCATCTACTGCTCAAAGCAGTAAGATTGGATCTCTAGTACAGATAGAAGCTAATGCAAGAATGACCCTGGTAGCGAAATGGATAAACACAGATAGACTACAAAAGTGAAACAATTTTGAATTGAATTTCCAAATAGTATTAAACTACATGACTAACTTACCTTGTAGAACTGTATGATATCATCCTTGGTCAGGGTCTTGAGATATGCCACTTCAATGTTATCTGCACAATAGTAAAAATTAGAACAAGTCTGCAAATCACAGCTGGTTATTAGCACACTAATTCTAAGTATTTATTCTTTCCTGCAGTTAACTGCAAATGATATGCTTTTCATTCTTAAAAGCTAACACTTGTACCACTAAAAGTGTCAACGGAAGCTTGGAAAAAAACTATACTTTAACTAACAGCCTTTTTGATTGGACTTACTAAAAAAAAAAAATGCACGTTTGAAGAATACTGACTGCATTGTATATTATTCAGTAGCTAAAAAAAAATGCGTCTACTTTTCTATGTCATCTTCACATCAGTGTTACCTATTTCTAATGCAGACTGATTGCAGAGTTTTATTAACAGTTAGGAAAGATGGCATGAATTTTTGAAAATAAACATGAAGAAGAGTGACAGCCTAAATCATATTTCTTAAGGAACAACCACCTTTCAGATATTTGATGACAAGTGTGTCTCAGTAGCTACATCAGATTACATAAATTCAATTGTAATGAACTAGAAATTCAATATCACTCAAGAATGGGTGTTTTTATTATAGGTATGCTTGCATTTCTTAGGATTAGCAGATAGGAAGAAGGAAAGGAAAGTGTGTGAAAGAATACGCAGCTAATAAGTTGGTGAAGCATACAGGAAGTAGTTCATACGAAGTTCTAAAGGGAGGAAATTCAAAAATCAGCAAAACATGATGATGACAGTATTTTAAAGTCTGATGTAAAACAGCAGAAGTAATAATAATGTTAAAACCTAAAAAACTTTTTCACTTCTTCAGGCTGGAATACGCATTTCTGCTTTGACAAATATAGTCATTTGAGAATCATTTAATGAAATCAAATTCCCAGCGGGCAGAAGGGAATTAAAGATACTCAAGCAAAATAGTAAGTTTAGTGGAATTCAGATGTGAAAGATACGGCTACAGTTAACAGTAAGAAATTCTAGAGAGAGAAGATGGATCCCAGTAGGGTAAAAACGGCAAGACTTAAAGCAGAGAAAAAATGCAAAAAAATGCTTCAGACACAAAAAAAGTACTCAAGTTCTCACACCAGTCCTTAAATTCAGCCATGAAATCTTGTCAGTATCTCTCATTCTCTCAAAACCAAGCCAGACAACAATTTGAAATTTTTCATTATTACAACAGTTCAGTTAGTATAACAAAAAAAAAAACAAACTTGCTATGAAAGGCTGACACTCTGCATGTAAAGCAAAAGAGAAGTCACGATACAGAGTGAGTCTTATGTAGGCAGCATATTATGCATGAGAGATGGAAAATTATAGCTTTAAGTAAGAATTGAGATATGAAAATGTGATGAAAGGCTGATCTATATCTAAATCTGTAAGTATTTTTTAAAGTTAACAACCTAAAATCATTTAAGCATTGATTTCTTTCTTCACAGAAGACATTTTAGAAAGCATATAACGAGCTAAATAAAAACTAGATTTAAAACTCCTATCCATCACCTTTTAGGGAAAAAAAGACATGTATTTATTGTAGAAAATCAAATTAGATTTGTTTCAAAATATATCATTTAGTGATAGAAATAAAAGCTAACTCACAATATTGCTTATATCTCTAGATATTTAGGATTTAAAATTTTCCAACACTGATAAAAAAGGGAAAATACAACTTCAGCAGCATGTAGGATCACAGTATTATGATATTACTGTAAAAAACTGCCTGTCCTTTTTCAGTAAGAACAGCAGAAGCTGGATTTCAATCAACCTTCTACAAGCTTATAAGCATCCAAGCATTGTGGCTTAAAAAAATAATTCACGTTTCTACTAGGCCTACTCTAAGTTGAGACAGGTCCCATGTTGGCTAAGTCTGTTGTTGCCACTGTCGTTGATTTCTTCTCATTCTCACGACAGAACTGCACAATGTAAGCAGGATTTGAATTCATGTCTACACTGTCAGGAATGTCACAGTGCATTTGAACGCATCTCAGTCAAATGTTAGGCACATACGTAATAGAGGTGTTTGAACATCACAGAAAGAAAGTTAAGCTTATACAACATCAACAATTGCATCCAAGCCACTTCCAATCCTTGACCTACTCCTCATCTCACAGAGGCTTAAAGGAAAGAACTGAAGGTCAGTGAAATACTTGTTGTCCCTGTCACATAGTAAACACCAGGAAGCAGGATTATCCTCTATTACTAAACGCTCTACTGCTGAGAGCATGAGCTGCACAAATGAGATACTTTTCTCATCTCAGAATGAAGAAATGTAGCCTACAGGATTGAAATCACAAAAAAATATATAGAAATTATGCATAGACTACAAACATATCTAAACTACAGCATTGGAATTTAAGGGAATTATAATCTTTCTTACCTCTGTCAAAGTTATACTGCTGAGAAATTATTTCTCCCCAGTATTTAGCACATTCTGCAGACAGCTTCTTTGGTTTGTCTAGACGACGAATTGCTAAAGCTTGGATGTGTTTTTGGAAGGCCTCTTCTGTCATATCTTCTATACACTTCTCCATAGTCTTTAAGAACGCTTCAACTCTGCTTTCTAAATAATGTGGTGGCTTTTCAGATTGGATAATAAATCGCAGACCCTGTATGCCGTTTGCCCGACGTGGACCACTGAACACAATGTAACCTTAGCAAAACAAGAACAGTAACAGATTTAAAGAAATCCCTTGTTCAAGCATTAAGTATGCAAAACATGGCAATTTTGATACAGATGTGGAAGAAAGGAAGCATACTAACAAAGAAAAGAAAATTTGTCACTGGTATTAGGTAATCAGAAACCAAGTTGTACTATAGTGCTTAAATGGACTCAACACCAGGAACTTATTATTTTCCCATAAAGTCTGATCTGAATTCACTTTGCACTATTTCTAGTATCCTAACAATTCGATATAAGGAAACTAATCCTTTCATTTCTACTTGCAGCTTTACCTTATCTGAGCCTTTCCTAAGGAACATAACCCTTTCTTTAGTCTTACTCCCCTTTTTGTAACAAATCTGTCACGTTTCAGTCTTGTAGATGTTGTTTTATAGCTTTCTAATCATTCCTTGATTCTTCGTCAAAACTGGACATAGTATTTCAAAATCCTTATTTGAAGAGCACAGAAATATTGTGAATCTTGGAAGCTCTTTTTATCTATCCCAGTTTTTCTTTTAAACAGCAGCTTGACACAGTTCATATATGTTTTACATCTGATCCATAGTAACCTAGTGATTGTTTTCTACATCACTGCTACGTAGCCAGTTGTTTTCTGTTACTCCTGCCAAAACATTCCCAACTGCATCTTATCTGTATTCAAGCCATATTTTCAAAATGTCAAACTAAGTTTGAATTCTAATTCTGTCTTCCCACACACTTGCCTCTTCTTCCATCTTAGAAATCTGAAGATTTAGTAAGCCTAAACTCTTCTATTGAGTACATTTTAAATCCTAAGTAACACTGGATGACAATAGAGAACCATTCTTATTAATTTTCTGATCACAACTTTCCATCCAAACATGAAGCTTTTTGAATTTAGGTGCTCTCTTCAGCTTGTTTGAGAATGTTACACCTCTTTCATACTATCGAGGTGAGATCCACAACAGTGCCATTACCACCCAGTCAGGCAGGCTAAGTATTTAAAAAAAAAAAAAAAAAAAAAAAAAGGTACTTTGACACCACTTTGCCTAGTAATCGTTTCTCAGTCGTTTTCTATGAGTTTGCAACTGGTTTGATAGCATTCCAGGAATTAGAATGAAACTGACCGATCTGTAATTTTCTTGCTCTTTTATTTCCAAAAGAAATGTTTAACACTTAGTATCTTTTTGTTTTTTTTTTTTCCAGTACCACACTTACCATTTGAAAATTCTCAGTTACAATTTCTAGTTCCAGGTATTTTGCTTTTGAAATACAGAATTCATCATACTTGAACTCTTAAAAAAGCTACTACTTTTCCCTTCCTTTGTTTTTCTTGTACTGCTGAAGTATTTATTGAATGAGTCCCAGATACTTTCTCTACAGTCTAATAGGATGTCAAGAGTTACCAGTCTTTCTCCCTTAGCTTTCTCAGAGATCTTACTAACAATTTCATTGAGTTTACTGATTCTTGCTGGTATTTCTGCTGTCTTTCCTCCTAAGTCTTGTAAACTCCCTCCTTTGGCAATCACGCCACACTGTTTCTGTACTGACATGTGCGCATAGTTCTTCCTCACTGATTTCCCCCACATTCTTTTTAACAGTTATCTCCAACTTCTATAAGAAACCTGCCACCAACACATTCCAAAAACTGGCTAAACCACCTGGGTCCTGCCCTACTTTCAAGAGATATCTAGACTGATATGATGTGTGAGATTCTTCTAGCAGCTTACAAGAAATCTAATCTTGCCCAATCTCCCTGGTAATTCGTAACTCTGTAATGGTACTGATGTTCTTTTTCCATTCAGTCATTATACTGAAACATCCCTTACACCTTTGAAAAAAAATAAAACCCTAAACAAACAAACAAACCCTAAAAATCTGATGGTATTACTTATTAATATTTCAATCCTGCAAACTGTTATGCAAGTCCTTGTCTCTTTCAGTTATCCAATATGGAATAGCCTGACCAGTTTTTAGACTTAGTGGTTCAGATAATGATTGTTTGTTCTTCCTAGTGCACAGCTGTATTCTTAACACACCTGGAACGCATGTTAATACTACTTCGTTAGTACTGCAGCTTACCATTACCCACACAGCTGGATTCCTAAGATAGAGGTTGTAAATCCTTCCACTTGGAAGTAGGATCACAAGCAGAAAAGACTAAACTGCTGCTGATTCTTTAAGAAGATCTAAAATTTAGGAATTGATCTTATCTCCTTCTGGTAAAAATTCTGCACAGTTGTTCTGTTGTTGTTTTTAAACTAGGGAGGATTTCAGATATTTAAGACTAATGTTAAGAATTAGGCTTGCTTATTCTCAGTTTAGAATGTGTGAACAGTAACATTCCTTTGAGTCATCAGCAGTTAAAATGATTTGCATTTACCATTTGTCCTTTAAATGGCATTCACTGTTCAGGGAAAGAACACCTCATCATGTCTCATGCAAGTGTGTGAATATGCATGCCTGGGTTTATACAGACAATAATCACTATGGGAATACTTACCTAATTGTTCCTTAGTGCGCAGAGTATTGAAGCATGGTTCTGAGATAATTTGACAAAAGAGCTCCAAAAACATATTCTCAGAAGTGCTCTGCATATCTGTCTGGTAATATATTTCAATGCCACAATTGTTATGTACTTCATTTCTCTGTTGATACACAAACCATCCTCCTAAAAGACAAACATAAAACAGTTAGATTACAGTTTAAGTGAATACATACCGTTTACTTAGAAAGCATATATTTTTATTGTCCAATATTAAAAATGGCTATCACTTGTGGAGTCCAATTAAAATAAATGCTTCAGGACTTTTAAAACAGAATTTCCACTAACAGATCATGCACGCTTTTCAAGTAACAGGAAAAGAAAACATTATTTTAATACATCAAGATGACATAGCTTGAACACATCAGAAGGTAACTAGAAGCTTGCTGTTTCTCAAGCAGGTAGTTTGGAACTGAAGTTCCAAAAATGCATTGCCTGGAATGCAGTTTCTAAAGACAAACATAAACATCATAAACATTTTGTGAACATTAAAAATAATTTAGTAACAACGGTTTCTTCAGTTACATGGTAGCTTTCAGACTGCTGATCAGCTATGGGTAATTGACTTTGGCTGCTTAGCCAAAAATGTCATCATTCCTGTGTAGCTCCCAAGAATTCCTTGAAGCTCATTTCTTAAATGTAACATTTTCCACGCAATAGAAGTAAAATCATAAAAGCACTACGAGAAGAAAAGATATCAGAAATAAAGAATATATACTTGTGTAAAGCTTTTATTTTTCCAAATAAAAGGAGTTTTTTGGACAATCCTTCACTGAATGTTCACTTAATACCTGGAAGTGCTCAAAGAATGGTGCTTACTCAAATATGTCTTCTACACATAATGTACAACGGGAGAGATCTTATTTCCATAAAGCATACAGAGTGAATTAAGACTGAAGGTCAACTTATGCACATGAATTAAAAATGAAATCAAATATACAAAAATATATGTATATATTTGTGTATAATTTTACTTACATAAAACCACAGCCTAATTTGCTATATCTGCAGTTTAAAATAATTTGAAATAAATCTGATTTTGAAACAAAGCCCACGCAACAGAGAGTATTATTCATCTTAAAGTGCCATTAGCAGACCAAGAACCTTGATTTAATGTATAACAAAAAAATTTGAAGTAACCATTTAACTTACTGTCAGGAAGTTGCACTTCTCTGTATCTCACTAGCTGACTGGGAAGGAGTGGCTTTGTATGAGCGTGCTCAATAAGAGTGTCCTCAACCATTTGCATAATTCCTAGTGCAGCCTTGAAGAGAAAACACAAGGACTTCCATATACAAGTGTGTTAAAATGAGGAAGGGAAAAAAAACTTTATTTTTTCCCTTGTTATTAACCAAGTGCTACATGCATTCAGCAGTCACTAGCACTGTTTTCTAACATCTCCTGCTAGTGAAACATCACAGAGCTACTATAACAACATCTTGTGAGAAATACTGCTATGCCAGTCTTCCAAATAGAATGTAAAAACATATATGCTTTACGTATAAGAAAGATATTGGGCGTTGGTTTTGAACATACTTTCAAGTATTTGGTTAAATTTCCGACACAAATTACAACAACTGTAACTTTTTTTGTTGAAGACAAAAGAAACATTTTCTGTTTTTTACTCCCAAAGGCACAACTGATAGCAGAGGGCTATTTTTTATGGACTAACATTCCTGCTCAGCTTCATACAAAGCAATTCATTTAGCAGAATCATGGATTCTTGAAGCTTTGTTAGTTAGCCTGGTACTTACAAATGGAATAGCAGGATCTGCAGCATTCTTTATGCAGCTTGATCACATTACAGCAATAACATGTAGCACAGACTTTAAAATATTTAGATCTAAGCTGTTTTTTTATTAAATTTCCAAGAGCAATACAAGGGAGCACACAGCCTAATAAATCAGAAGTGGAAAAAATGACACCATGATTGTCCCATAAAGATAAAAAGAAGTACAACGTCAAATTATGTAATCACATTGACAAAGCTGCTTTAAGATATGAGAAGGTTAAACTAGCCTTTCATTTTTAATGCTACTTTTAAATAAAAACTGTGTTATTAAAGAAAGTATCACACCAACCTGTTTAGTTATATTGCCATGGAGAAGAGCTTCAATGTGTAACCGTGACAACAGTTGAGATATAAAGGCCTTGAGGCGGGGAAGAGTGACATCTAGAACAGATATCAGGATAGTTACATCAATTACCTGCATTTCTACATTAAGAAGTACCTAATTCATTTCTAGATATGGTATATTTCTTACAGGAGCAAAAAGACATTGTCATAAAAAAACCTGAATCTCTCCTTATAAATGCAACCCTGGAAAGCTTCCAGGTCTAAATAGCAGTGCTCATCATATAGCTTGCTTTGCTTAGAATTCATGTATCGTCTGACCCAGATTCCAAAAAGAGAAGAAAAAAAAAAAAAGAGCCTTCTGAAGTCTTCTTTCCAGTCATTCCATGCAAACATTCATCCTCCAGAGAAAATAGTAGTAATCATTTAGGTGGTGTTCCAAAATAAAGCTATTAAATAAATAAGAAAAATGCAATTTGTAATGCTTGAGAAACACACTGCACATTTACCATCTTGACTAAAAAAAAAAAAATCGACTGAAATAGTGTTTTGATGCTATCCCTGTAATAAACAATACACAAGAAAAATATTATTTGCAATATATCCCAAAGTACACACACACACATGCATTCTATGTTAGCCTACCTTTGTAAAGCAGTTTTCATATATAAATCAAAATACAACATACAGAATCAATGGAATGAGAGAGGATTGGAAGAGTGGATGAGAGGTTCTTCCTAAAGCTGACAAATAGGTTGTTAATTCCCTGACTCTACATGAACCCCTACTTCTTTTTATCTTAAATGTGCATTACAAAACCTTTGGAAGAGCACATGGTCCTTTTATTGTTGCATAATTCTAATCTTAACTTGCACTATTAATAAGCAGATCTACAGACAAAAAAAGATAAATTGCTTTGAAGGAGAGAGGATGTGAGGAAAATAAAATCAGACGTGAATTCCCTGTATTTCAAGCAGATTTCCTGCAGTGCTAAGCAGACAGCATTCCACTCCAGCATTCTTTTTAAACATTCTTATGCTGGATAGAGTAAAAGTAATTTTGTAAAGATGACTTAGAAAAGGAACACAACATCTGTTTGGCTTTGAAATTCAACAGTCATTAAGCTGAACTCACTGCCATGAAAACTGGCATTAGCTTTCACATGGACTCCACAATCTCTAAGGTGCCTGCAATCATTCAAGAGACCATACAGCTAAACATCTGCATTTCTATCTTGGAGTAATCCAAGGAAAAACTCCTGCACCTCTGTGCAGCTGGCTTCAGGCATCTAATGAAGCAATGTTAAGCACCAGAATTTCAGACAGTATGGTATGTGCCAGTCCGATAAGTAAGAATGTGAATTCTGAATCATATCATCACATCTGAATGAATTACTTTTAAGTTTTTAAATCTTCAAAAGATTTAAATCTTTAAAAGATTTAAGTTCTTAAATCTTGTAAGTTGTAATTTCTTCTTCTCCCCACATAGTGGGGGCACTTGCTTTTTGTTAACAACCACAGCCTTCTTTATTCTTAACCATTTTTTTTTTTTTTAAATTATTTTCTACAGAAATGGAAATGTGTGTTGGGAAGTACAATACAGCTGATACATTCCAATGTATCTGCAAGGTGTCAGCTGGAGTCCAAATGAGTTTAGTGCTGGTTATGCCACATTCAGGCTCATATCCACAAAATGGGCTACCTTAGCACTGGCAAGAAGCTGCATCAGATTAATGGCAGAGTCAGATCAAACTGGGTCCGTGCCTTTGTGCGGTCATTTGGATGACCTATTCAATTTTCCAGAAATTGGAGGGCATCTTCCATGAGAAAAAAAAAAAAAAAAAAAAAAAAAAAAAACAAAAACGAACTTTAAAATTGGCAGAGCATTACCATCAAGAGCTTCTTTTAATTCATCTTTGGTCCAAGCAACTTCTGTCATCAGGAGTCGCAGGTAATACATTGCATGCTGGTGAGGCTGTTCAGCCCTGAAGTTGTTAAGTGATCTCATGTACTGAAACAAAACAATTTTAAGTTCAAATTACAGAGCTCCATTCCTACACATGAAATATTAACTCTGTCCTTTCAACTTCGTGTATCATCAAGCAAGTACATTCTGAATGTCAACAACTGTCTTTTGCCTGTTAGCACAGTTTTAAAATTGGTTTAAGTCATTTTAGTAATAAAGTAATATAATGAGGCTACAGATTAAGTAGTTATTATAAATGTTGCTTATACTAGAATGAAACCAAATTTCTCAATAAAATTAATTGTTGTATTCTAATCCTAAATAAACATCAAGATGAAGTTGATGTAAGTAGGAAACATACATTCTATGATAGTTGCTCAGTGGGGAAAAAAAAGCAAACAAGGTAGGAGACAAGGTTTTTTTCCTAACCATTTCACCCTAGGGAAAATGTAGATTCATTTAGGAAATTCTTTGCATTCTTAGCTTGGATAAAATACAAGAGAATAATCAGTGAGCCCGCTACAAAGGAACTTTCCCAGTCCTTTGCAAAACAAAACCTTTTTTCTCCTGGAGAAGAATTGAAAGCAGAAACTAATAGTTTCAGCAAGCTGAAATCTGGTTCTACAGAGATGCTAATTAGCATATTGTATCCATTACAGGAGAGAAGTTCATTTCAGATCACACCGGTGAGAAAGAGCAACTGTTAAGTTGCTGAGGACGTGTCTGTTCCAAACAGAAGAAAGCTGTTACCTCTCTAATCTGTCCTTATTTTATACAAATTGTCTGTGCAATGAAATCTACAAAACATGCGTAAATACAGACACAAAGCTTAAGTGGACCATACAGAAACATCTTGAACTAAAAGAAAATCACCCCAAGCAGATCATTCAGACCCCTGGGTTTGTGGGGTTTTTTTGTTTTGTTGTTGGGCATGGACTTGTTTTAGCTTCACATTTGTAAAACCCAGTTACAACCTCCTAATTTATATTCCATATATAGAAATCAGTCATTCAATTTTGGACGTTCAGTTTCCAGAAGACAACATGTATTTGAACAACTGATTACTTCTGCACTGAATGGTCCTAGGCCAGGAGCAGAGCTCCTCTTCACCTCTGGTGAGAAAAAATATTGTAGATCTCAACACTTCCCTTCCCCCTTCATGCCATGTCCAGATCACATTGAAGATTTTCTAAATTGTAAAACAATATACATGATTTTTATTTTTTTTTTTCTCCTTCCTGAATTCTACTCTTATCAAAGCAAGCTTCAATCTCTTAGCCAACTCCAAGAAAGACTGACTGAAAGTAGATTCACTAGGCTATTTGAACCTAAGAATGTAATACAGATACAATGGGAAACTCACAGATATAAAAAAAAAGAAAAGAAAAAAGCCTCTAGAGTCCCAGTGGGACAGAATTTAACTTTGTCTAGATGGATAATTAGCCCGCAAGATTACAGTTCAAGTCAAACATTAAATTATTCTAAGGTGCAAATTTTTCATGTAGCTTACCGCTTCCTTGATAATTTCAAATCTTTTTTCATCAATCTCAAAAGTAGCCATTTTCTCAATGATCTTCTTGAGCAAGATATGTTGCTTGTCATTATAACCTTTCACAGAGAGCTATGAAAAAAGTGCATAATTAGCTTTAAATGCATAACATAAAAAAATAACTACCGAATCTCACAGGACTCAATGAACAATAAAATCTTGTGTATTTGTCCAAGAGTTATGAATGCAGAGAATCCATGTAAAACTAGATGATGTAACCAAGTTGTTCTCAGAATAACGGTACTTCGCATTTATAAGTACCGAGTTCAGTTAGTAAACAAGCTCAGAGTACTGAAGTGGTTTTACTCCAGGTTTTGCATGCCAGTAATGAAATTGGATTCGCAGCCTTCTGAAATTGTCCCCAGTCTATGTTTAATCCTGTTTCATGTTTATATTTTTGTGCAACAAGACATTTTACGTAAGTGGAAGTAAGCAGAAGCCCTAGAAAGGAAGCACTGCCAAGAACTATGCAATTTATAATAAGCAATGGTGCTGAGCTATAGATCTGATCACACAAATTTTCTGCAAAGCATTCACAAAGTAAGTTAGGTCATTAAAAACAAAAATAAAACAAAGATTACTGTATGATCCCATCAAGGCATAGAAAGTTTCGCCCAGTGAAAAGGGCTTTAGAAGACCTTTTGGGTTTAAAAAAAAAAAAAAAAAGGCTTCAAAATTTGGTGTGTAGGAAAGGAAGTTTAATTAGATTAGTACAGTATCATTACTAGGGTAAAACCAAACATGCAGGTCAATTCCTGCTTTTCACTAGGAAAAAGCTTTTCTTCTGCAGTTACAGAAACACATGTAAACACTGAATTTGAAGAAAAAGCTACGATAAATGGATTTACAGCAAAAGACTGACATCCTAGATTAGCATGAGAACCCTGTTTTATAAAAATGCAGGTGATTTTTCTTAGTAGCATGTAACCCTGCTTAAGTTATCAACACAGTACAGATATACATACTGAATACAAAGATCTCTCATATATAGAAAACAATCCTGGAAATTCCCTGATACCAAAACAGAAGAACCGATTTTAGTATTTTAAAATATAGTCTTTAAAGAACAGGAATGAAAAGTCCCTGTCCTAAATAAATAAACAAATCTCATATTTAAAATAACTCTATAATTCCAAACTGTGACTAAAAATGAAGAACGATTACCCCCCCCCTTCTCTGACCATGAAGCATCAGCAAGCTTTGAGACTGAGAACAGTGTTTGAAGTTTAAGTGAATGCTACCAGGAAATGAGATATTAGATTTGTGTTGGCTAAAAAAAGAAACTGCAGGGATAAAAACACTGTACTTTTTTTCATACAGAAAATACAAGGACAATATACTCTCTTACAAAGAGATTTTGAAAATAATACAGGAAATTTCAAAATAAATCTTGTTATATAATGATGGTCAGCAAAAGCATTCAATAGAACTTCAAGGAAGATTATTTAAACCTCCTTCCATAAATCTCAGAGGTGAAGATAAATAAGAAATAACCACACATCATATCATCGTTATTTCTGAAGTAAATATAGTCAGCACTTGAAAATACGTTATAAAACGTATAATAAAAATGCACGCTAAAGAAAAGCCAAAAATGTCCAGCACTGAATTCTAACGAGCACATGCACCATCCATTTCCACAGCTCACTACAGCAGAATTAGAAGACTATGACAAAATCCGTAGAGCTAAGACTCATTCAGAAACTTTAATCTTTTCGTGTAGAAACTAGCCATAGTATTCTCAAGATTACCATGCAAGCAAGTAAAAATGAATGCAACTAGAATGCAACAGCTGCACTGCACACGTGTTCACAAGACACTGCAATCTCAAAGAGGTCATTCAGCACTGATTAAAATGCTTTGTTTTGCTTTGCCTTTAATTCATGATATATACGCCAGGGAAAAAACATTAACCATCTCATTTAGAAATGCAGAAGTCAAATGTTTTCTCCAAGCTAAACAGTTCACAAGCTGTTTCATTTCCTCCTGTGTTTCTTTCTTACTTACAAGTATTGCATTCATTCCTGATGCAATGCCATAGACCAAACCTGAGAGGCGTGCTGCATATGTATACTCTTTTAAATCATCCTTCAACAACCTGATAAACAGGTATGTCATGTTGCAATGGAGAGGATCAGCATAAATGTAGCGACTAACAAAAAGAAAAACAAAAGAAATGCTTTGATACCTCAAGCAGTGACAAAGTAATGGATGAAGAAACATGACTGAAGAGTATGTATATGCAGCCTCATGACCAGTAGTTCTTGAAAAGGAAAGCTGAAGTCTATCATTTATATAATAGCATGAAAAGGGGGTCTTCTACCCCATCAGTCAGAAAGTTTTTAAGAGATATCTGGCAAACTGAAATAAAAATATAAACTTGCATTAGATTGCTTTTTTCTTTCTTTTAGATGGAGGAAGAAATCTTACAACTAATGCATTTCATGAATGACATAAAAGAAAAGGAAGAAAATTTGCTTAATATGAATGGAAAGATTGTTGTAGACTTTGAACGAAATCCAACTTAAAATTCAAATCAAAGAAAGGATGGTTAATAATTAAGATCAAAAAGGAGTAACAGCCTTAGAACCACAATGGAAAAAGCTGTTTTTTAAATAAAAGTTCTTCCACCAAATCAATACAAAAATGTTGATGAGTGGAAGTAGTTTTAAGTCTCTAATCTCTTCCTTGATATGGGTACTTACATACATCCCATAGATGGTATTTTGGAGATCATAGTTCAAGCCAGCTAGTTCTGCTGCATATGCATACTCGTTGAGGGAGTCTTTGAGTAGTTCAAGGTATAAATAGGCCATGTTACAATGCAAGGGATCCACGTAAGCAAATGGGCTGGAAGAAAGTGTTGAAAGTAAAACATGCAGTTTAAAATTACTTCTCATTTTCTTTTGGCCCTTCTAAATTTGATCTGAAGGAAGCAATATTTACTGCAAGTATGCTGAGGGATCCCATCATGAAGGTTTCCTATTTTGAAGCCAAATATGAATATGCCTGAAAATAACTACTTAGCTCACTTATGGTCTCAGTGATGCTAAATACCTTAAAGATTCCAGAAATATTCCTTTACTTGTGCTGATAAATGAAGATACGTTGTATTTATTTTGCTGCATGTCAGAACTCACCACGAGTAAAATAAACACAACCTGAATGAATTATTTAACAGATCAAAATGAAAACCTACATACTGAACATTAATTTGATTAATACTTCTAACATTAACATTTTTATCAGAAAATAAAACAGTTTTTACAGAAACTAAGACATTAGCAATTCACAGTACATGCAAATCTCAACTCAGGAAAGAAGTTTTGCATACCACTTTTACATCAACAGCCATACAAACTCTACTTTTGACTCAGTGGAATCTGATCACGTACACTACTGTTACAAAGTTCTCAAGAAAAAAATGCAACTCAAAGACTCAAGCCATACTTCAACTGTACTGATGTTTGTTAAATACCTGAGATGTTTAAAGATTAGCAAAGTCAATACAACTTATTTGTTGGGTATTTGTTCCTAAAGCTTCTTAAGTACACGTAAATTCATTACCAAGTTCCCAAAAATAACCTGTAGTATTGAAGACCAATTGCTATCAGGACTGGGTATTTGACAGCATTCAACAGTATCAACAAAATAAAGCAAAGACAGATCACATCACCAGCACTGTACCTGCTGATAACTTTAAGATGTAGGCTATGCTGTTTTACTAATACTGTGTTAATTATTCTGGGTTGGGCTTCAATAACTGAAGTAAATGTCACCAAAAGAACAGGACTCTGCTATCTGCTTTCTCCCTAACGTAAGTTTTCCAAACTGAGCAATTTTTTTTTATGCCCAGTGATGCAAATCCAATTAATACAGATTTATTTATTTTTAATTAAGACTGAATTCAAAGCAAAATGTAGGACAGTCCTATCTTACACCCCCCCACAAACTCATTATATTCTTTTCTATTAGTTGGCCATGGCCAACAGGGAATTTCAAAAATAATGAAGACTACTGAATAGTTGTTCAATGAAAAATATCAGAAAGCAATTATAACAACACTGTTCTGGTAGTTGTTTTTTATTACTGATAACTTTGTAAATAAATGCTTATTCTTAGTCTACCTTTTTTTTTTTTTAACTGGACTTGAGGAAGAAAAAGCCATAAACATAGATTGATTGAAAAATATCTTAAATATTTTTCCTGTTTCAGCAAGCTGCATGTGTCAAAACCAGTGTCAACAGTGAAGTGTTGATAGAAGGTCATCTTATGAGCTATTGTTTTTAATCAAAGGCACTCAAATTATTTAAAATGTTTTTCAAATTGGAAGATAGCACATATGCTTAAGTAGGTCAAATATAATTAGCGCTGTATTTTAACATCCATCTCTCCAAAACACGAGAAATGATGGGCAGGGGTTATAACCTTTAGAAGGTTTTCACAGCAATTGCACATAACATTGTTTTGCACCTTTGTAAAGAGGGGTGCGCGTTGAGTTCTCAAGTCATAATTCACATGAAAGCAAAAGCTTTTTAATGCCTTTTAAGCTGGACAGTAATTCCCATGTCAGAAGACTTCACTGTTTTGTTCTTTAATACAAGCCTTGCACAGTGCCCCTAGCTTAGGATTTTCAGTTTTCAAACTTGGCAACTTCAGGAGATTCATATATTCAGACAGCCCCTAATGAAGTTATACATTTGAGGGAGAAGTCACCCTCATCAACTTCATCTTTAAAAAAAAAAAAAAAAACAACAAAAAAACTACACAGCAGTTATTGCTGGAACATCTGAGTCAGGAATTCTTCCAACGATCTGTGATGATCAGGGCTGACAGGCAGTAGAAATCTCCATCATTTTTCCTACCCTACTGAAGCAGTCTGTGGTGTGAGACAAAAGTACAAGTCTAACTGGGAAGAGCTGTCACCATACTGTGCATATGTGCACATACTTATACCCTTGTGTGCTCTACATAAAATTTGTTACTATCTTTTAATCTGCCAAAAACTGCTTTAGAAATTGAATCCTTCATAGCTCATTTGAAATTTGTTGGAATACACACAAACGCAGCCTCCATCAATAAAATCCTATTTGGGATTTCAGCCACACACAGTCCAGTGAAAATCCACTGGGTGTGAACAGAAGTATTGTATTATTGTTCCCTGAATAAGATACAAGCAGACACCATTTTGATCTTCCATGCCCTGACATATCAAAGTCAAAACAATCAAAATGTTTGTGTTGTAGTTTCTAAAGAAAAATGAAAGAGGAAATGCCTACACAACCCATTTTTCCTAGCACTAGTTCTGACACTCTGAAAAAACCCTCAGTATAAAATTCTGCCAAGGGCATGTAGGGAAAAAAAAATTGGCGTCACTCAGAAGAAGGACTCAACAGCTCATCTATGAGAATCTACCACAGCCCATATAACAGCAGCTCCAGCAATATCAGTAACCTGGCCAAAGGAAGAGATCCTGAAATTATTTGCATTTTCCAAAATCCAACACAGAAATTACTATACTCTGAGGACAGCAGTGAACTTGCACATTAAATTCAACAGTTAGAAATTATTACTCCCAGCAATCCAGAGCACTGAGAAGTTATGTTGTTCTCATGTTAATTTAAAAAAAAAAAAAAAAAAAAAAAAAAAAAAAAGGATAATGCAAGACCAGAATTAACATTACAGCACTCAGTCATGCATACTGAAGTAAGAATCACACATTCACTGATAATGCAGAGGTGTTCATCTAAACAGTAACTGATGTAAATTAAGCAAAATCCAACAATTATGAACTTTATACTGGATAGCATTATGCGAGTGGAAACAGAACTGGAATATTAATAAAAATATCAGAATAGCATTTTAGAAAGAATATTACCTTTGAACATTTCTCATTTAGTCATCAGTGCAAAAAAGCAGCCACACCCATTCTTAAAAAGTTGTATTGCAAAACTCCTTGCAGGTGTTACTAGCAGATGCATTTTAGGTATAGCAAACAAAATTTCTTTTCATGGGCCTTCCTGCTGTCTCACTCTCACTGCACATTACACCAGGTAAGGACAACCACTTTAAAGCCACAGTACATGGAAGAGTTTTTAATCACAGAAATGCAGATTCACAACAAATAAGATGTTTTCTGAGATAAATTTTTGTTAATTATTTAACATTGCATACCTGAAAAACTCAAAGTTGAGACAAGCCTTCGGCAAAAAGAATTTGTCATCTTGCTTGAACCACAGTTTACTCATAGCAGTGTCCTGCGTCAAGAAAAGAGGTTAAGTCACCTAAATTCTAACATGTAACATGTAAACATGTAACAATGTTTTTTAAAAGTCAATTACTTCAAATGTCAGTGTTGTCTCCTTAAATTCACATTTTTTCTATGTCAGTTGGCATATACATCCATCACTTATTAAGGCTACCTTCTTAACCATAAAGCACTTTCACATGCAGTTACACAGCTGTAACATTGTGAACGAGCTTATGGTCATCCTGGGAACAATTGCTCCAGAGCACGAATGCTCAAACAGAACTGTCTGCTGCTGCAGACATTAAGAAGTGCCATCATGGGGACAACACCAAGGAGATTACAGCAGCACATTGATGCATGTTTTATACAAAGGGTGTAATTGTATATTTAATGCTCTTAGTAAAAGTGATTAATTCACAGCACACTGCTTTAAAGTAGCAATGGTAAGAAAAAAAGCAATGTATTTTAAGGAGTAGTTAAACTAGATGGAAATTAGAAGATCTATCACCAAAAACATTTAGAGAAATCTCCCAGCAGAAAAAAAAGAATCAGAACCACCTCGCTTATTCCTTTTTTCTCCCACAAACATTATGAAATAAATACATTGTCTATTCTAACTTCATCTCCCTAACATCTTTTCTATTATTGCCACACGTGAGAGCTCTATCTTTTAAGTATAAAGATATTTCTCTTTCTCATATTTTTGAGCAGATGTTCTTTGCTTCTCAGAGATCTGCCATGGTATTTTCCTTCTCCTTTCTACTTTAAAGAACTAAGTCCCGTACCTTACAGCACAGCACATAATATTCCACTCATACTAAGCAGCAAGATTACAGCTTATCTCTCTGACAAATATTTCTTCTATTAAACGACTATTACTCTATTACACAATGTAGGACACATTGCATAAACTGACTACAGTGCTGGAGACTTGATGCAATAGCGTATCTCTGCTGATCCAATTCTTGTAATGATTTGCTATGGGGTCAGACAAATGCCAGGGCCCACAGAAAGAAAACAGCACAGACATACAGCTGGTGACAAAATAGAAGAGATGTAGGCAAAATATATGAGATAGCTATTTTATCAAGTACAGAAGGTTAAAAACACTCCCCCTCAAAAAGTATTTTAAAGGCAAAGGAAAAACCAATAGCAAATACATTTCTAAAGTAATGAAAGCAAAGCTTTTGTGCAAATCAATTGCTTAGTTGCTACAGAGACACTGAAGGACCATCAAGTTTCTGTAGCAAACCAATTAGTACTACTTACTAGAGCTGTAGTATTTGTCCCTGCTGAGGTTTAGGGTTTCAGTTCAGGAAGAACATTAATATAAACTCAAAGTCCTCCTCTGTTAATAAGAGTGCTTCAAGTATATGCCTAAAGTGCCCTGTGCAGAACAAATACGTTTTCCTGAAGGATCTCTTTGCACTAAAGTAGACTTATATTAATCTAATGTGCATAAAAGTGTTTCTGAATTAATTTAGTATTCAAGCTGAAGCACGACACATAACTGAAGAGCTTTTCCTATTTAACCTCCAACTAAGCCCAGAGCAGAGATGAGCATTATTAGCAAAGACAAGTACATGCCAGTATCTTGAAGTAGTTCTTAATTTTTCAAATACTGAGATTTGCTAGACAAATTGAGATTATTAAATGATGATAAAATTTCCAGGAGACTGGGGAGTGATATTTATGTTTACATCTTTCTGTCTCCATGCAATTGCAAGCTTTCCTCATGCACAGTTACAAACCGACAGCCTTGTCTGCACCCTCAATTTACTGAACACTGCTCAAAAAATACAAGATGGGCAGTCAACCTTCTGCTGGATCAACAGTTTCAATACTATTTCTATTAACTTTTAACACACTTCCAAAAGGACAAGAGTTCAAGTTGCCTGAAGATTCATTTCCATAGGAACCCAAGCAGCCATAACCCAAAGTTCAGTACGAAAGGACTTTCCATTGTCTAGCAATACCTAGAAGATTTCTATTTTTTAAATTATGTTCTGGCATATGATATGACTTCTATTTTAAAAACACACTGCAAACTTAACTGCTAACTTCCCAAAGGTTAGCAAGCAAACAGTAAAGATACAGATACCTTACCTTGACAAGGGCAGGGTACTGAGTTGCATCTTTTTCCAATGGTAAAATCTCGAAGTTAGTAGGAATGAACTCATTCTTCATTGGAAGCTTGAATTTCCCATTCAAGTCAGCATTTTGCCATTTCTAGACAAACAGTAAGAACGATAAGGCTAAAAAAAATTTCTGCTTAAATAATATATATAACATACATATATACTACATGTATGCATACATATATTGCATATACTTATTGCTTTTCTGCTGTAACAGAAGACTGCGGAATACACTCCACTAGCTTGTGTGTAAATTCTAGCAAGGTAACTGGAAAAAACAAAAATCTGGGGAACGGGGTAGGATGAAGAGCTCAGGAGGAAGGTGACAAAAGAAAAAAAACATATTTTTTAAAGTTTCTAGTACAAGGGTTCTGTGTCTCACCTTTTCTGCTACTACTAAGTGAAGGCATCACACTAAATGCATAAGCAAAAACTTTAAATCAAGAACAAAGGCATGATCAACCTACACAAAGCGATACGTTCCCAAGAAGGGTCTATTCAAAGCATGTTAGGCAGGTCCAGTATAGCTTTACAGAGTATTTAGTCCTCTCTTTCAGAAGAAGTAGTAATCAGTAGCAAGACTCAATAAGGATTTGCTCACTTTCATTGCTAGAGCTTTGATTTTTATAAGCTCAATTAATATGCTCATTTTGTAACTTGCAAAGATCAATTTCAGAAACACAGTTACATACAACAGTTGTAAAAACATCCCTTTCTTAACAGAATAGTTCATCAACATTTAATAGATGCAAGCACAAAGTTTTTAAAATTTAGAAGTAGCCACTGCATATTATGGACTTTTCATAGAAAAACTGTGTAACATTCTCCACATTAAAACTTTATATGGCTTAAGACCATTAAAATGAGTATGTTCAACATAAGAAATTTAAATGTAAAGAGCAGCATAAGATCCTCAGTTAAACAGACTCATTGCATATTTTTTGTACTACACACAGAGCAGATTTCAGGGTTTTTACTTCCCCTAGAGGGAAAATTAGACTAAGATTCACCACTGTCTTTTATTCGGACATAGTGGAATATATTAAATGTTTTAACATGCCTTAATAACTTCATCAGAAATTGCTTCTTGCTTGTATTGTGTTCCATACCAGCCTTCAGTTCGATCAGTTTTTCCTTCAAAAGACTTGGACACTATTGCAACTCTAAAAACAAAAAGACAAAGCACTTTGGCATGAATGTATCTGGGAAAAACTGAGAAATTATTCAAAGCACTATTTCTGTTCCCTCATTAGCATGCATTTATTTGTGGAAATGGCCCCTGGACAATTAAAGGACAATTTAGATAGTGACGATAAATACACAGAACTACACACTATAGCCATCAGCATAATTTAATTTTACCATTTTTTCTTCAAGCATTACAACCTAGAGTTATACACGACTGCTGTAATCCATTCCTGTTTCTTAGGCTTTGTCCTTGTTCCAGAAAACAAGGAAAACAGTCCCCGAGACCTTCTTCAGAAAGAATGAAGTGACTAATGGTGGTTTTCATTTTTAAATTGACATTTGTTTAGTTTGTTTATGAAGATGAAGTCAACATATTCCACAATCAATAAATACTACAGGATTACACTGTTAGAAACCCAGAGGAAAAAAAAGTAAGATTACAAGTCCAGAATAAAGAAAACCGGAAGTGTACAAGTCTTCAGAACAGGTACCAAGCAATGATACACTCCTTGAATTCTTTTAAGCTGCCTATAACAACATGAAAGAGTACTCAACAGAAATACGTAGAATTCTGAGATGGCCAGAAAGAGGTAAACACAATTATCTCCCACATACATTTGGTGACCACTAAATGCTGGATTGCACAGTAACAAACTTTGTCAAATGTTGTGCAGATGGCTAAAGCACATGTTAAAGTGTCTAAACTTATACAGTACAAGTGTTCTTCAACAGCACAGTAGCCACAGGCTAGGAACATTCTGTTGTGTATTTTTAACGAGTAAGGCAAAGAGGCAGAAATCAAACACTCATGTGGACATATCTCAAACTATAGTACTTGACTTTATAAATGTTCTACTGGAGAATACATCTGGGATGAATTTTGCAATACTCTGAAAAGTTTAAATACGTGGAATATTAATACTGTAAATGTTTATCTCCTTAATCCTCCTTATTCATCTAATGCATATACGTAAATGGCTAAATGATCCAACAAGGTCGAAGAATCCTGTTGTATTAAGTTCAAGACTCCTCCATTAGCAAGATTTTCAAATTATTGTAATTTAACCTCTATTTTGCATTTCAAGCAGCAGGATGGGAGTGGGATAAAAAAGTCACTAGACAATAGCTAGCATTAGATGCATTTAAATGAGAAATGCATCTCAGAATGACATGGGATTTAAAAACATTCTCTAGCAATAGATCTGAACAGAAGGAGGACTTGTGCTGCTCATTTTGAAACAGACACACTAAACAGCAGTAATCAAATCTCATGTTTCAGTGATACAGACAATTACCTCAGGGTAGCCACATGATTAGCATGAGTATGTGAACAGACACAAATACAGAATACCCCCTGCTTTTCTTCAACAGTGCTGAGATGCCCAAACCTGGACATTCATCTTAGAAAGATATATTTCATGTCTCATTGTAAACAGCAATAGAATTGGTTAACATTTTTGTTGCAAATTTGTATTATGACAGTTTCTAAAGTGTTTGCATGTTATATCTATTTTTTCTTTTACTTGGTATTGTTTCTTTTTTATAAATACTCAGCAAAGAGCTAAGCACTTTAGTTCCAGAGAATATTTACTCTTGCAGAATAGCAGACACCATCTCAGTGAACAAAGCAAAATCCATTACAGAGATTGGTGTTTACATAAAAACGAGCCATAGGAATATTCTCTGCTCTGCATTTTAACTTGGACAGCTGGTGAGCAAAAGCTCTAGCCCGTATAGATGAAGTTGCTAAGAGACTGTAAAAAAAACATACCATCCATTAAAATTTCATAGCTACCTACCAGGCCTTTTCTGCCATCCTGAAATACAAACAAAGTCTTAAGCTAAAAGATTATCCTGATAAAACTCCAATAATGATGTGGATTGAGCAGCTAGACAAAGGTGTGCCATAACACACAAATGTCTTTCATGCTACTGCTTGATCATCAGTATCCTGGAGAAGGGTAAGAGTGAGGAATGTAGTAACGATATAAGAACCCATACAGTTGCTGCTTTAAAGAGCTAAGAATAATTCTACCTGGTCAATGTATAGAAAACGAAATTGTAGCCGCAAGCTTTATCAGTAGTGCTGCTTCACGGGATCCTCCTGCCCTCCCTATACCTCTATACCTTGAGTAACCATTGGAATAAATAGCAACATTTTGAGCTCTCCCTCAAAAAAAAAAAAAAAAAAAGCCCATAGCCACATAAAACAAACATAAAAGTGTTTGATGTGCTTGTAACTCAAGCACCTAAACCAAGCACATACAGCAAAGAACAGCAAGACAGAAAAGGGGAGAAAGAAGCACCATGTGTAGAAATAGAATCCTGTGCAGTCATTTAAATGTATCATGATGCATCTTTGAAGTTCCCAATCACTCCTTTTCATTCCTGTGATGTGACGAAGTGTTGAACAATGAACATCCTACGGTTTAAGACAGTGCTGAAGCTCACCAGAAATGTAAAATAGGCAACCTTTAGATTAAGTATGTTGTAAGCAGTTCATAATAAACAAGTACAATCAGAATTGTGAGCCACTCATGAAAAAGAAATGCAGTTGAATCTACAACACAATTTCCTCCTCTATGTACTTCCTTGAACATGCAATCCGTTGAAGTTCACAGTTATTCAGTCACGTGCTGTGTCTCTACAAAAGCATAATTTGTGATGGGACACAACACATTATGATTTTCAAAATGTTTAATCAAACTTAATGCAAACAAACAAACAACTCTGACATACACACAATATTTCTAACTTGTTTATCTGCAGGAATGAATATCAGGAACTGTTCTGAAACAACTACTTGTTCACTGTGGAATTCAGTCCCCTAGAAATTTCTCTATCAATGTTTTTGGCACTCATTTTATTTTTCTTCACTCTAGGATTCTGCTAATGCTGCTCTTTGGATATCAAGAAAGAAAAAGAGACTATGTATAATCCAGAAGAAAAGTTCTTTAGTTGCTTAACCTGATGAGTCACTAACTTCTTAACTTTTAATAAGAGCATTTATACTGCAGATGATGGGGAAAAAATGCATTGGAAACAACAGGAAAATTATCTTTTTCAGCTAAGATTGTGACACATGCCTTATCTTCACAGATGGCTGGCAAAACCCAACGCAGTTTGAACAAGTAAAAATTATACTTGGTTCTTAAAAAGGTTTCTCTCTTGGGGAAATTAAGCTACTAAATGCATCAAGTAATGTGTGGGGGCAGGAGGAGAATATAACAATTTCCTGTTATGGCTCAATCAAACAGAAGAACATATGGATACTTGCTACCATCTGTGAGTACAGTTATCTTTCCACACTTTTTAAAAACTCAACTTGTTAAGAAAATAACATGGTCAAAAATCTAAACTATTTTCTTTCAAAGCAGTCTCTATGAACACAGCTACCCCAATATAGATATGCCAAGAAAAGTCCTTAATGCAGGTAAATTCCAAAAACATTATGAAAAGCAAATAATAAATCCATGACATGAAGCAGTGTGTCAAACCAAGGAAAACTTAACCACTGCATGACAGTTTATACAAAGCAAAAATTCTAAGAACAACTAGAATTCAAATTTGTGTGGAAATTCTGGCTAAGCTTTAAGAGTAGATGTATTTCATATTCCCCATCACTTAGTAAAAGCAGCCTTTGTTGCAGTAAGGCTAAGATACCAAGGCTTGCAGTAAGCCCTGGTATCTAATTTTCAGGAATTAGGATGAACATGAAAATAGATTCAAAATAGAAGTATTTAATACAACAGAAAAGGAAACCTGGATATTTTCTTTCAAGTTTCACTTGTTCAAAATGCACTCACTCCAAGTACTAAACCTTCAGTTGTAGTATCCCACACACATTACACATAGATGCACACCCACATATAAAAATATTGGCGCTTCTTTAAAGGGCATTAATTACTATGGCAACTGCTGTCACCGACACAGGCAGCTCCATTTATTTTATCATTTCCAGTATACTCCCAGAAACAGCAGAACCCTATGGTATCTGCAGATACAGATGATAATTCAATTCTATTATAGTTTATCCAATGATTTCAAATATACTGTTTTTTAAAAATAAACTAATTTGAAGCATAAACTAAATGAATACACGGGAGTTTGTCATATATGAACGTGTGCCTCACTGTCCTTCTACATACATCACTTCAAGAATTGTATATAAAGCACACTCAAAAAGACAAAAAAAATCACCTTTTTTTAAATACAACTAGCTTCTAAAACATTCTAAAAGGTGTTCAGTAACTGTAACACTGACATACAGAATCATAAGCAACATCATGTTGCAACAACTTATTATAGCTAAACTGAAAGAAAAAAAAAACAAAAAAAGAAGGCTCCCAAATGCTAGTATGATTATGGCTCATGAAGCCTCGATATGCTCTCTCCCTTTCTCGTAACTAGATTGCATTAAGTCACAAACATATCAATTTGTTATAAATGGATATATTACAGAACAGATGACTGAGAAGCAACTGATATTTTGTTTGTTTTACTCCAGGCACAACCTGATCTTCTCTTTCCAATACTTAGATCTTTCTCTAAATGAGCAGAATTATTGAAATTTTATTTCCACAGCACTCAGTACTACAGCAACTGATTTTATATTTTAAAATACCCCAATTGATTTGAATTGACATGATTTTCATAGATTGCAAACTAAGGCATGAAGAAATTTACAAGAATTTCATTTCAGATGCTTATTAAGACCTTTTTCTTTGTATCATACAGCACCTTACATTTATCACACAACTTCCAACTGCATTGGTATATCAAGCAAATATGTGGCACTGGCATCTTATTAAGTAGCTCTAGAGTATTTCTCTTCCTTAAGAATTGAAATAGAAGTTGTACGGGGTAAAAGGTAATAATTTATATATTTAAGTACATGTTTACAGAAAGCAGAAAAAAAAATAGCAAGATTTGCTTAACAAGTTTGCCTTTCATAGACTGTATCACAATTGGCATATGTTTTTCTGTTCAGTTTCTCCAAATTTGGTCCCACTACTTCTGCTGCTGCTCCATCTCAGTCTCCTTTTCTGACACCTCTATGCAATGTTTTCATGACTCTCACTTTAATGCCCCTGCTAAGGAGTATTGATATATTCTTTTCTTTTAGTCTTTTCTCATAAGTCCAGCTCTGGCTACTACAACCAATTCCTACTCCCTTCTCATCTCTTCAGCAGACAGCCTTTCTTCTTGATCTTTTAATTAGGTAACAGTCCTCAAGACCTACCTATAACTCTGCTCAAATTACCCCATGATTTCCATTGCCACCTTTGCTGTCCCAAGTTTCTCCTCTCAGTGTTAACCATCTGCCAGTCCTTTCCTCCCTCTCCACTAACACTCCCTTTGTTAGCCTGCCCGATTTTTTTTCTCTGGCACTTCCAGATTCCTCCATTTGTAAATCATCTTTTGTCAAAGCATGTGTTTCAGTGCACCCACTTCTCTCATCTGTATCATACCACTCTTGTTCAACTATTCAAATACACTAAGTACGTCTGTTCTTTATGAAGCCTCTCTTTTTCACTCTGCTTGGGTGATTACAGAGGGTCCTCCAAAGCACAGAAGAGAGAAGCTTCTTCCTTTCCTTTCAACACCTGATCTGACCATCTGCTGAGTCCTGGAATCCATACTGCAACACATTGAAGCTACAAAGAAAGTGCGCATACAGCACGGTCACTTGCATCAAAGAGATGTTCTGGAAGCTTGGGAGATTTTAGCAGCTAAAGATGCAGCTATTTCTACCCACATAAATTGATTTGCTTGTAGAGGCTCTATTAGTCTGCACAAAGCCTGGGAACACATGCACAGTAGATAAAAGCCATCCTCTTAACAGATTTCCAGAAATAGGCCTAAATAAAAAGGACTGCAGCATTATATTAAAAAATACCCCAGAATTTAAGTGATGCAGGTTAACTTTTACTAAGCTTTTTCCTCGGTAACAGTTGAGCTATTCTGAATAATTATCTTCCTAAAAACAGTTTCAGTCTGAGGAAGACATCCTGCATAGAAAAGACCAAAAGGATGGCTTTGTCGGTGCAGGACACTTACCTATTTCCAACGGGGAGCAGAAAGAAGGCTCATTAACACACAGAATTGCTGTCTCTTTTACAGCAACATTTACTCTGGAGCTGCAAGAGACACCTAAGAACTTGTATTTCCATTACTTCTTTGCCTTTCTCATAAGACTTGGGTTAAAATATGACCCAATGAAACTTACCGAATATTTTCTGGTCTCAGTTTATCCAATACCATCTCTATTAAATCAGGCCTGAATTCTTCAAGCAAATATTCAGCAGCCAATACTTCTTCTATGGGATAATACTGAAAAACAGAGGACAAACATAGTGATGAATAAAAAACTAAGCACGAAAAAAAGAACAGCAATGTAAAATGTAAAGGACATTAAAACTGTAGCTTTAACCTGTATCAACTTCAAACTTCCAAAAACCTCCAAATCACTCCTAAAACTAAACAAGAGTGAGAATATTCTGATTATGCAGATCATATTTTTCCTATACTGTTAATTTTACATAATGCATATTACTAGATTTCCCTCTTGAAATATTGCATGCTTCAATATAGAAAGTCACCTATCTCTAAATACTGTTTTGAACTAAAGTAAAAATAACATGGTAAATGCTGACCCCTGGAGGATATTGTTAAAGATCGAAGAACACCAAGTAATCAGTGTTTGGGAAAGCAAAACATAATGAAGCAAGCAAACAAACAAACAAACAAAAAAAAAAGGGTCTTTTTCTAAGAATTTTCCCAAGAATTCAATAATTTTTATAATTTATGAAGAGCATCTTTCAAATATCTAAAAGTACAATACACATTTACTCAATTTTAATTCTAGCATTAGAATTAAATGGTAAGATTATCTCCAGACACTCCTCCTAATCTCAACCACTCTCTGATTATGTTTCAGAAAGTCTGTTTTATTTTGGGAACATTATATTCTGACCTGAATTGACCTACATGCATCAAATTCAAATGAAATCTTAAAAATGATAAAGAACATTAAAAAAAAAAAAAAAAAAAGAAAAGAAAAATTCCAAGAGTACAGCGAGCCAGGGAACAACTATCTGGAAAGCATGAAGCTTATAAGACAAACAGGAAATGTAATTCAACAGAAGAGTTTAGCAGTGATTCGTTATACAACCACAACTGTTTTTTTTCTGTTGTTGTTGTTGGTTTTGTTTTTTTTTTTTTTTTTTTTTTTTCATAGAACTTCTACTTTTTTTTTTTTTCTAAATCCTTTTGACAAACATAACAACACTGCATTTCCTTACACTAACTTACATAGGTTCTCCAAGTTATGAAGAACACTTTTTTGTAAGCATAAGAAATCACCACGCAATAGACCTAGCTTGGTTACTTCGTAATGCGAACTTAGTAGAACTCAGAAAAAAAGCACAGAATTAGAATCAGAACAGGTATTTTTCAATTTGTGCTTAAGCAGTTAATACCAGAATCAACATTACCATTTGTACTGCAAAGCACAGCAAGAGATAAAAAATACTGTCCTGATTCGTTATTCTGATCTTTGGAATACTGCTGTCAACTTCCTGACCTGATTTTTCAAGCCAGTAATCAGAAATCGATCAGAAATTATCCAACATATAAAAACCATTAAAGACTTTTAGAGACAGAAAAAATTCTCTTCTTAAAGACATTTTCTGCATTTAGCAGAGCAAAATCAAGAAATGGCATCCCAAACAAGAGCTTTTTAAAATATCCACCTAAACGCTAACAGCTGTTTAATGTTTTTAGTAAACAGAAAGACAATTCTAAAATAAAAACTAATATTTTAGATATTACAAATGAAAGCTATAGGAGATACACAGGAATTCCTGCAAAGAAATAAAAAACGCTTCTCTGTATGCGTAGATATTAGATGTGCAATGGAGAATGGCTGCAATCTACAGAAGTTGTACAGTGAGTTCTGCTGAACACAAAACCAACTTACTTCAGCGCAAAAAGAGGGAAGTGAATTTTCTAAGATCCTTTCAGTACCAACACATAATAATGTTAAAAGAGTCAAACATTTTAAATTTGCTATCTTAACACTTCTGCTTACTGCAGTACTCCAACATTATTATGTATAGAAGCATTTAGTACAGTACTCGGGTTTACAATAAAATTTTATTTCTCTAAAGAACATTTAGCTGTCAGGTAGGCACAGAATGACAAAGTACCTGTGTGTTAAAAAACACTGAAGCAAATCAAATAGCATCTCCAGTTGTAATATCACTTCTACCAGGTACAACAGTATAAAATGGTAGAGTGTGAAGAAAATGTGACTCGCTGAGTATCAATGGGAAGAGCTACGGGGCATATTAACTTCCTAAACTCAAGTACAAAAGAACTTTGCAAATGCCTGCATTAATTTGGAGCACGGTTAAACATACTGGTACATGATTAATATATTATCCAAAATACAAGATTTTTTAAAAACAAGCAAAAATATCACTCACGTGCAACATTCCTCCAAGCTTTGATGTGTAACCTCGTGGTCGTTCTTTATCTTTAAATCTGAAGGCCACAGCATTTAGATCCTACAAAACAACGTAAGGGTTGAAATGGGTTGTGTAGTAAAATGCATTTTAAGAATAATTAAAGACTATTTTAAAAACTATTTTATAGTAGTATTCAGTCTGAGACAGGCACATAAAACAAGAGTTGCACAAAACTCGTAGGCAATTTCAGACAGTCTCACAACATAAAGCATTATAAAACCTCATTTCCAAGAAACTCTGTGCTGAAAAAGATGGGTAGCTTTTAAAGTCACATTCATAGTAAAAGATCTCCCCATAGCACATATATTTAGATCTCTTGATAATGGGAAAACATCCCAAATTTGATACAACCAATCTTGTTGCAGTACAAAATACTTACAGACCGGGTGAGCTACTTCTTCCTCAACTTTCATTATGCCACAATGCAGTGTTAACTCATAGCTCTGTAAGTGCATTTCACATTTATATTGAAGATGCATTCTCAGTGTATTTGCCATTTGCATCATGTCACAGAAAACACACCTTTAAAATTTTAAAACTTATTCATCATGCAATTAATAAGCCTATTTCCATAGCAAGAGCTCTGATTCTCTTTACCATTCAATAAATTGTGAAAACACTACCACTGCTTATTTCAAGTAGCAATTGCTGTACCTTGCACTCTTGGAAAACCCATTCTTGAGGTCCTTCTGTACGTAGTTTTTGAATATACTGAAACATGTGCAAAATAATATCTTCAACATGCACTGGAAAGAAAAAAAACAGCTTGCTTAATAATTGGCTCAATTCTACACACAAACACACAAAATTATTGTGAAAAGAAATAGGAAAGTTTGCATTTTTAATTACATCAAGATATTTGGTTACATGAACAACCCCCCTGAAAAAGTTACTGTGATTGTTTACAGACGTGAACTGTTTAGGTCCCAAGCTAATTCTGAGAACTGCTTTGAACATGCTGTGTAATAAACTTTTATAATATCATTTAATTTCACATACTATGAATAAGTAGCACACAAAGGTATTAACAGCTTTTCTTCTAGAGTAGTTTACTTTAAAATACTTAATTAAATATTTCAATAGTAGCCTCAAATAAGTTCACTTCTTGCATTAGATGAAGAGTGTTAACACAGTGATGGGGTTTAATATACTAAACTAACTGGTTATTCTGGGTTTATCTTTCAAGCTATAAATATAATTAGTCTCTCTGAAGACAAAAACAAGCCCATTAGATCAGGACTAACATGGAATGCAGACATAGTGGCTTCACTTACAAAGTCCTTCCTCTGTCAAGTCCACATTTATAATGAAAAACATGAAACCTCTAGCACCTTCCTTCTGTCCTCCAACAAGAGTATACACCCATCCTATGAAATCAAAGAGAAAATTTATTGCATAAGCAAGCCTGTAAAGATTTATACACCACTTTCTTTGTATGCTTTGGCAACAATACTTTTTTTTCTTCTTTTTCTGGAAAACCCTGACTACTTTACATGTTCACCTTGCCTATCTTAACATCTACAGCAAAAGAATAAGTTCAGCATCTGACCCATCTGATCTTGTGATGCAATAATTGCAACATCAACTATCACCAGGTAATTTATCTTTGGAACACAGTAATACAGTGAACAACATTGAGGCACACTCTTCTATTCCTCCAGACATTAAGAGAGCTGACAATAGCCTCTAAGTCAGTGACAGAACAGAGACAAAACAGTATTTCAAAGCTCATATGTCTCTAAGCAGGGCTGAATGAAGCAGAGCACTAGAAATAGTAGCTTCCAAAGTCAGGGTGTTTGTTATTTATTCATTTTTACTCATCACAGAAACAAGAACGAAGTGGTTAAAAATGACTTACAACTCAAATTACTCAAATAGCTGGGGAATTCAAATTAAAAAAAAAAAAAGCTTCACATAAAATTATGGTAGGTCTTCAAAAAATGTACAATTGATTAATTTTTAATTCTTCACATTCAAACTACTTACCTTTGGCTTTAAGCTCTGACAGAAGACTCCCTGGGCCTTCATGCCCAATCAGATGACCAAGGTAATGGCCAGGATTTGATTTATAGTATTTCTGAAGGTCTGGTATAGGAAATGTGACATAAAGATTTCTGATGTCCTTAATAGGTACCACTTTGTAAAGTTGCTGAAGATAAAAATTAAAAAGCAGATCCATAAACAGACATTCACCCAATCTCATCTATTCATTTCAATAGCAAATATCACGTCCCCTTATGTACATAACAACAACATTGGGTTGAAAGTAAAGGTATAGAAGAACCACGGCAACATTTGAACCATTCATTATGCAAACACACAGAATTAATTATCCCAACCTCTGCAACCAAACATACATCTTTACTAAAAACTATATTAAATACATTCATGGACAGGTAGGTGAAAATATGAGGAAAGAAACAGAGATGCTGCTACAAAAGTAGTCAAGTATACAATGTATTACTGTAACATGAGTAGTTGAGAAGTATCACCTGAGGTACACAACCCACCAAAAGATACAACTCTATACTGACCCTGAGATGTTCTTCTTGGAAAGGATGTTCCGGAAATTCTGGTATAGGGACGTTTTTATTCTCTACTTCTGAAAACAACTTCACCACTAGGGAAGTCAGCTCATCCAAGGATTCTATAATAAAGAAATATTACAAAACACCTAATCATTATCTGATGTTTCTATCTAACTTAGATTTTCAATATTCTATAGGGAAGATATGGATTATACAGAACAATCGTTCCAATGATATGATGGTTATTTGATTCAGAAAGGAAATATGTAACACTTCAGTACTGAAATATAACATGCTATAAGCACCATGCTTAGTAAAGGCTTCAGCCATGATTCATATAAAACCTGTTGAAAGGAAAAAACATATTTAAAATAAACTGACGAATCTAAATCTAAGGTGGAATGGAAGAAGTAGTAAATCAGATGTTAAGCATTAAAAAAATTAAACAGCACAAACCAAAGTAGTCACTCACACAGAGATTTTGTGAAGTGCATATAACTCTGTTAGAGACCCATGTTTTATTTTATCTTTTTTCCCCACACTGGGAAAAAAAAAGTATTGAAGAATGCACCTACAGTATGAGATAGCATTGGGCATTAAATTCAATAGATACTATTAAGGCTTTCTCTGGCTTAAAACCAACTCAGTAACACTAAAAAGAAATGCAGAAAGTTCCAGGCTTACTTCATTAGAACACCAGTCAAGGCTGAAGTGTGCATTTTTCTGCACTAAAAAGAAAACCAGTTGCCTTCTATCAATGTGTTACCCCTGTTAACTTGGCTACTGAAGGCCAAGTTAATAAACTGTTACTCCCAAAGAACTACTCCAACATTTTTTCCCCCCTCTCCAAAGTTTATACACTCGCTTCTTCGTTAAAATATATAAATAGGAATACACTACTGCACTTAATTCTTCGGGGGAAATCTTCAAAAACATTTATATCAAAATTACAAAGAACTTCACAGTAACATTTCTGGTTAATGGATTAGCTTCCTTAGCAATTAATAAGTACACAATTCAACTACATAAAATGTAAGAAGTCTGAATTCAAGTTTTCCTACTCAAGTTTACGTAACACTCAACAAAAAAAACAAACATGCCACCTTAATACAGGCAGAAAAGAACACAATCATTTAAGCTTCCCAGCTACAGCCATGGTTTTCTTTAGGACACATTTCCAGTTGCCAGGATGATTCTTACTGAAAAGGTAAGAATTTAAGAGTCTACATAGGAACTGCTATACTGAAATCGTTGCATGAATTTTGCTTTTGATTAATTTTACTTTTGCAGGATGAATTTTAAAACAAAATTACAGCAAAGTTATATTTGCCAGTATTTACCAGAGATATTCTGATTCACTTATCACTTTTCACTGAGGCACATTGTATATATAAAGTGGAGGGGAAAAAAAATCAGAGAATTACTAGGCTGCACACAGCTTTGCAAGTCTACCTACTTCAGAATGCACAACAGGGAGATCGCAGATGACCTGCAGTGAGCAATTTTATTAATTAATTTATTTAAATGTTAGAGCATTTCCAACTATTTGTTTATCTATCAATTAGAAGTTCTGCTACACTGACAGCAAGGTGTTTTCAACAAAAAAATTATGGAATTGTGTTAATAATGTTTGTTTTCTGCACCTTGATTTGTATGTACGGTGCTCCCCACTATCAAAAGGAATTAAATCAAAAAGAATGTGGAACTTATCAATTTTCAATTCTGATTCTGGATGACTTCAAAAGAAGAAAACAAAACAAAACAACAAAACAACAAAACATTTCGTAGGATATAAAGCCTCCTGGAAAGCAATTGCATGATTCTGATGTTTGAACAAAAAAGTGAGTGAGAAATGAACGTTTCTTTTTAGGGAAAATAAATAAAGAGAAGGCTTTTCATCTAAATGTTAGATTAGGTTTATCTTTTAACAATGCAGACATATTTAGAGTGGAAATATGTACAAATGTCAAATATGAAAACAGCATCAAAAGCCCTCCCAACATCTGAGGTGTCAGTCTTCAAAAAACAAGCATATGACAGCAACTGGTGATTCAATACCAGATTCAGATTTTCAGCTTAGCTTTTGTATTGTAAGCTTATGAACAATTACATTTACACAGTGAAGTTGCTTTGGAGATGTCGCTAAACGCAGCATTAGGTTTGGTCAGTCTGTAAAAGCTTAACTTTTTCCCCTTCTGTAAATTTTCAGATTTTACTCTCCTCTTTATGAACATAAACACACTGAAAGTCTTACGCAACAAACAACAAGAACAAAAAACACTTTTGAGCTCTCACCTCTTCCTAAGACACATATAGCCATTAAATTTGATGAATAGTAAGTAGAATGAAACTTCAGTAACTCCTGTCTTACATCTATTCCTTCTTTGGTTGGTCTAGTTTCCAGAGTGAATTTGTTCCCTGTAACACAAAATAGCAATAGAGCTTGTTGGTACAGGTATACTCATGGTTTATGAATTTACAAAAAAAAGAAAAAAAGAAAAATAATGAATCTGTTCTTGTCTGGATTGACAGTCAATTTAAGATTACTGTGCATAATGAAGTATGTTTGTTCTATATTGTAAAAATTTAATTCTAGAAATTATTGTAGTAAATACTTCCATCCTCTTTGTGCGTAGATTCTCAAGAATCTAAGAATGCTTCAGACTTCATAATTAATATTTTAATTTTAATGGCTATTTCAAAGCAACACAAGTGAGCCCAGGCTTTAATTCAGAAGGAAAAGGCTCTTTTGCACAACTAGAGCAGATTTTACTCCTGCACACACACACCTTTCAGAGGAACCACTGTGTGAAATTACTTATGGCACAGTGTGACAAAAATTACAGCCTAATATTTTAATTTTAAAAAAATGATTATTAATTTCATGACAATGGTTTGTTAATTGTGACTGCTCAGCTCATCAGATCTTACAGATTTGGGCCTAAAGACAACAGAAACACAGAAGTTAGAAGAGTGCCCCTGAATCAATAGAAAGGGCAAATTAAAATAAAAGATCTAAAACTTCAGCTTAATAACTGTTCTATTAAGAGTACTAGCATAAATTAAGAGCCAACAGTCAGAAGACAGCTTGTAGACATAGGAAAATGGACAATACAAAAGTGCCAGGAATTATTGTTATAGGCAGTTACTCAGTGATGGATAAAGAGTATCTGTGGACAAAGGAACAAATAAAGTATTAAGTATTAAGGTACAACTGTTTCTCTGGATAGAAAGAATAACGTAAATTTCACAATCAAAACAGGCTCTGCAGAGATAAGCTGTGATCTAAAGCATCAAATGGGAGCACTCCTATATTCTGCTAGACTGGCTAACAGCTCAGCCCAGCCAACAGGAAACAATAAGGATGTCAACTGCAGTTGTCTGCATCACAGCTGGCAATCCTGAGCAAATAAAAACCAAAGTCAGGCGCTAGCTCTGCTGAGTCAGATTTGCAGGAAGGCTACGCTCTGCTGAATTTGAGCAGACCTCAAGTATTCTCCCCCTGCGCAAACATTTCATTTGTCAGCTAAAAAAATCTTCCTAAACTGTAGAAAAATATTTCTGCAATATCCACTAATATTTCTTGAGAGCTGCATAGAAATGAAAAATAGTAATCTCTTCAGTAAAAGCAAAAACTTTATTTGCTGATTCAGGAAGGCCAAATTCCACCCCTCTGAGATTACAGAATATACTTCAGATACTCACCTGCAGTTTCCAAGACTTGCTTTCAAATTCATTTGTTTGGGGAATACAGTTTAAACTCCTCCTGTTTAGAACAGCCTCTTCATCAAGTGAAAAAATATTTTCCTCTTTCTTGAGCCAAAGGAAGAAGCCAGTCCTTACAGTTCATTACCTGCTCTCTAACCTCCCTACTGTACGCAATATTTCATCAACTGTTCACTCAGCAAACAGACCCAGCCACAAAATACATTCATGGTTAGATAGTGCAGTGCCCAAATTAATGGCACTAATACTTTGACGGCTTCAAAATAAACTTGCAACTCATGTATAAAATAACTTCAGCAAAACCTCCAATTAAACTTCTGCCAAAGCACATAACAGCTTTGGTTTTAAGCATAACCATGACCTGTTACTTTCATGCTTTTTAAATTGAAGCTTTTTAGCTTTCATTACTGAGCACTCCGTGATTAATAAAGACTGAAAAACACCATCAGCCATAGGACTGGGATTTGTTCAATAATAGTTTACCTTGACATCTGCTGCTGCATTTTATGCTTCAGATTTTCTTTTCATGTTCTTACTCAGTAATTGCCAGATTACTTTGCTAATCTTTCTGATTTGACCTAGTCACTGTCACCCAGTCTTAACAGAATACTACTTAGCAAAAAGAACGTGACTAAGAATGATTAGAACACAGTCCATCCACGTTACCATGCACAAAGAAACACAGTACCAGATTACGACAAATGGAATCACTGGAAAACAGCATCCATTGCAGTAATTATCAAAATCATAAAGAATGCCTCATCACTATCATGCAAGTCTTGTATCACTCTATTCTGCATGTTTTGTCTAGCTTGGTTTGGTCTACCATGTGGAAAATGCAATAAAGCACTACAATAAACATGCATGGAGCAGGAAAAAAAAAAAATAAAAATAAAAATCAGAATTGTTTCACTCCAGTCTTGATCAACTCCATATAATAACACTGCATACACTACACAGAACTCTAATAGAAGAATAATAATTTTCTGACAAACCTGTTCCAAATTTACTGAAGGGATGATTGGGGTTTCCAGTAGCCTTCTCCAATTGAAACAACCTCCAGGCATCATTCATCAGATTCTTTTCATGCTCAGAATCAACAGCATTCACTTCTCTATCTTTGCAGCTTTCATCAAACAAAGGGCACAGGAAAAACTGGGCAAATCTAAACAGAAAATTTTCAGATCAACTTTCCATTACATTTATTAATAGTATGAAGTATCCCTCCTGAAAATAACTGATTACTTTCCAGTGCAGAATTCACAAATTCCACAACAGCTTTAACACCGATTCATTAGTTCTCAATTTCTTTACCTATAAATACAGACTACAACATACTCACACCACAAAGAATCAATCTTGTGTCACAAATAATACACAGAAATCTTCTACAGTATAGAAGTTTAGCTGCAAGAAGTTCTTAATCTTGTGAATCAAATCAATTTTGTCATACAGAGGAAACAAGGAACAAACTTTGAGAGCAAAGAGCTCAGCCTTTATAAGCATGAACAACTTGATCACCCTTGAACCCTTTCTTTAATAACATAGTGAAAAAACATGAGGAAGAACTCTTAAGCCATTTGAAATAGCAGCAATAATTTAAACAGAAGTGTGTTTACCTGTCTAGTGCACCTTCTAGATGTTCGTGTGACACATCGAAGTAATAGTTTGTATGCTCTCCGCTGGTGAAAGCATTGGAGCTCCCTGCATGCTCACTGAGAAATTGACTATATTCATTCTCTTTTGGGTATTTCTTGGTTCCCAGAAACAGCATATGCTCACAAAAATGACTAAGTCCAGCAATGTTGGGCGGATCAGACAAAGACCCTGCAGGAGGAAAAATGTCACAAAATCACTGACAAAAAGTAATGATCAAATCTTAAGTCTTTTGAAGTTCTTTATATCACAGTATGTTGTCCAAGCCAATTATACAAATTCTGTAGTTATAAGTAGACACTTGGCAGCTAACAGTCAACTAAAATCAGTTTAAAAAAAAAAAAAAAAAAAAAAAAAAAAAAGGAAATTTAAAATGAGTAACTGAACCAATTACTGCCTCAAACTGTCTTCCCAGATCAGCCTGCATTGATTGCTTTTCAGACAAATAAGATTTAAATTGAAGTTCATGATTCATAATCTGTATAGACCTGGCAGATCACAATGTTCTGTCTTCTATAGTTTGATTTTAATAACTGCATTGCATTAAAAGGCAGCAATTGACAGCCACAATTAAGGAGGTGTTTCCCCTGTGGTTTACAGGATGAGTAATAACCTATGATTAATTTGCAGGACACAAGCAGCTATTGGAAGTCAGTGAGGAGGTGAGAAGGTAGACACTTTAGAAAACAACAAAGGCTTCCTGGAATGTAAGGCAGAAGCATGACGTTCGAATCTGGCAGTTCTGCTTTGGACCTTACAACAGTGAGCAATGGGAGAATATAGGTGGAGGTAACAGACATTTCCTCCAGCACATGTGCAGGAACAGGACATACGTTGGTTACTGTCAGAGTATCCAAGAAAACCAGATTTGGGATCCTCTGAACCACATAATGATTTGTACCAGAAGCTTACAAAGTTACTCTACTACTTGTGTCCTAACATCAATGGCACAAAGAGCTCCCAACTATATATACTGCAAGAGGATGAGTAAAGATGCTCGGGTAATGTGTGCATGCATCACACTTTGGAAGTGAGAAACTGTCACTTTGAGAAATACCTCCACTAAAAGAAAAGGCTTCCACAGCTTCAAGATACTGTCTTCCCTTTCTATGCCTTGTATTCCTGTTTGCAACTTAAGCATCACTGCAGCTAGGGTGTGCCTCCCCACCTCCTCCAGCACTACAGCACCTTCTCACCTCAACTCATCACCAATTTCACAAAAAAAAAAGTCTGACGTGACAGATGGAGCCGTCTGAAATAATTGTACTCACACCCGCCCCTTTCCTGCTTACAAAAGAGCTTTCATAACATGAAACTTACTCATTAAAAGACATATTTCTACACTTGAGTAAACACAGTTTACCAAGAGAATTTAATTAGCCCTCATAATTTTCAACTTAGTACACCAAAGAATTAAGCTCTAAATTTCAGTAGAAGACCAGGCTAGCAACTAGATATTACTCCTGCCAGTTTATTTGCAATTAACATACCAAAATTTAAAGAATTTTAATGATATAATAATTGTTTAATGAACACAAATTGCATTAAATACCTATGTGCACATCGAGTGCTGCTGAAGACTTATCCGTGGTGGGGTCACTGATGAGAAGTGCTTTAATGCCATTTGCCAATTCCAGTCCACGATATTCTCGTTTATCTTCAGGTGATTTGATAATTTCATTTGTTATTCTCTTAATAGCAGGATTGTTCATTTTGTTATTTGTCTCCTTCTGAAGACTTAAGGAAAATAAAAGAGAAATCACTTACTGTTTTTACGTAAGAGCTGTTCACAGATTAACAGTTATGTTAGAGAATAAGCTGCGGGTGATAGAGAGAGCAAGGAATTTAGTTCTGCACAACACTCATATACCATAGCTCAAATCCTGAGAGATTCCTGCAAAAAAATTAAAATAAAAAAATAGGCTGAGCAATGCAAAAAAAAAAAAAAAAAATGCTGATCACATAATTGAATGTTCACAGTTTCACTAGCAGTAATTAGAAAATAACTTAGCAAAGTAATAACATGTCCCTGTTCAACTACGATAAGAATGAAATAAATCCTACGTTGCTATCTTGAACATACTTCCAGGCTTCGGGAAAGTATTTTCACTGAAGCTTCTGAACTGGTCGTTATATTCTGTATGCTGTAACTTCACAGTCTCAGGTTTAAAACAAACACCACGGCAACTGGGTTTGTACAGTCAGATGTGAGAGGGTAACATCATTCACACTACTGCCAGAAACATACAAACAGAAGAATCACCATGATCAAAGACTGTCTCATATGTATAAAATTCTACTATTTTACAGATGGAAGGTGGATCATTATAAAGCAAAGCAGCAGAGTAGGCATTTGATCTTAGAAAAAAATTTGGAAGAAGTAAAAAGACTATCTGGAATTTTCAAGTTGATTGAAAGAAAGCACAATTACCAACAAGAATTATAATCCAAGTTAAAAAAATCTGGAGTTTAGAAAGCATCAAGGAATAGTCAGAATTTGAACACTGCCAAGCCAGAGCCAATAATAAACAATACAGAATAGCACCTGTAAATGTGCTGCAAGGTGCATTTCAGAAGGAAATACTTCCATTACTAACCATACTTTTTTTTTTTTTTTTTTTTTTTTTTAAACTCAGTCAAATGTAATAACTATTTCCCCACTTGGATGCTGAAATTAAATGTCTACGCTCTAATTTACATCTCTCATATATTTACTGGCTTAACCTTATATGCAGAGTGCACCTATCATTCACAATCACAGTGTACTCCAAGCACAGAGACTTGTTTGTTTGCATCAACAACATGTGTTGTGGAATAAAAATGTCTCTTCATTTAAAGTTCAAAGTATGAAGTAGAAAAACTCTACTGTAAGTGTATATCTAAGCATAAAGGAAGAAATGATACTACCTTTCATAGACAAAGTAACTAAGCTGTTCTTAATTCCATTTCACTGTCTCTTCCACATGGTTCTATTGGACTGACAAGTGTAAGCATTCAGGAGAACAAAGCCATTTCTGTATTTCCTGATTTCACCTCTACTAATGCACAACTATCAGTTGGCTTTCAGTTAAAGCCTTCTGCCTCATTAACATACTAGTTACTAAACAGAAGATGAAGGTACACTATAAAATTTCAAATCTGGGAGGTTTCATATGCTACACAATTTCCTCGTCACGTGGTAACTCCTTATTTCTCTACCTCCTCATTGAGTCACAGAATGTTGATTGTTCACACGACTCATCATTCCAATGTGATTCATCAAATTACACAGCTTCCGTGAAACCTCAGTTTTCAACTGATGTCTTGTGAAGCTGCACACCTCCACCTCATTTTATCATCATTCCCTTCTTGTTCCTCCTTCACAGCTATCTCCAGTTTAGCAGCCAAATTTCAGAACAGGAAATCTACCATTCTCAAAAGATCAAATGATTAAGCCTTCCAACTAAGGACTTAATTCTGTCTCTCTTTATTGATTGTTATTTTCATGAGCATTGTGAATGTAAGATTCTCCCTCAGCTCCAAGAGGGTTCATATAATTAAGCCAGAATTACTTCCTTGAAAGCTACATAAACTGTGCTAGCAGAAGCAAGAGAACAAGAGCAGATGAACCACACAATATATTTGAAAGGCAGCATGACAACAGAAAACAAAACACACAGGTCCAATACTTTCTAGCTAAAGCACTATTCCTTCTGGTGGTATGCAATTATAACACAGTAGTTAGAAAAGAAAATGCAATTTAAGACAGAATATTTTTACAGTGGCATTTTCTTAAGTGAACTGTAAGCTCCATTCATTCGCAACTGCTTTTTGACAAAAGAAAATTAAGTAACAAACTTTTTTATTTCTAGTTTATTTGAGAAGTAGTCTAATTCCTTAAGCTATGCTGAGGGCCTGTTCTAAAGTACTGGTGCTATATCTACTTTGCTATGCTATCATCACAGCCAGCACTGGATGCTGACATCCAGTAGGAAAGAAATTCATCCACAAACTAGATGCGTCCCTATTCAGTGACTGGGAAATCTTAAACATTCTTCCCTCCCATCAAAATGACTTCACTTGTACAAGAAAAGTCTAAGGTAGTTTGCAGTAAAGTGATATTCTATTATTTAACGTCCAGCTTTGTAACAAGTTGTAGGCAGGCAGTCCCTCAAAACCAGTGAGGCTTCCTGGGGAAGCCAGCTTCCACCTGCAGAGTACAAGAGTGGGATTAAGTGATACGTGAGTCTTCCTACTTATTTTAGTCTAAGTTATTTTAGTAAACTTGTTGTAATTAAAAATCAACCACCGCAGTCATGCCTAAGTTTAGTGTTTGAACAATTAAAGACCATACTTGAAAACCAATTAACAGAAACTCCTGAGAGATGCCTTCATTGCATGAATGTAACTAGCTAATAAAAATATGACCCTGAAAGCACAAACTCCAAAGCACTTTTCAAGATTTGTGGTTACAACAGGCTGCACAAGTTGAACTCAAATGTTGATAAGTAAGTCTGACCAGACAAATGGCTATAAACACTCATCAGCTTGAAGTAAACCAGCTGGAGGACGACCAACATCTCTGCAGATTTCCATGCCTATTTTCAACATATATCAGTTGTCTTAAAACTTGGGATTCCCTGAAGCTTTCATACAACTGAACCTGAATTTCTTTTATGCATATCTGTGGGAGCATCGATGTGCTCGCTGTAAGTTTACACTGCATATACTAGAACCCGCATTGTTCCTAGTCTTCAATTCGTGTCTCATGTGTTCCAATTACACTTCACATATCATGCTGGCTGCAATACAAATATTCTAACTCCACACTGACAACAGTAACAGCCAATCTCATTTTCTATCTGTTTCAAGATCCATATTTTATTTGCATGCCCGCCTGTATTTTAGTTTTCTTTTAAATTCCAAATTTCACTGCCTACCACTTACCAGAGGGAAACCTTTCTCGAGTCCAAACTTCTTTGTTCTGTCTTGTAAGGGATCTAGCACTGACACAAGCAGCCTGTATTACCTACTAATCCTTGTGGTTCACAGTCCTTAGTAACTTAGACAAAAACTTCTTCAGCTGGAAATGCCTGGAGCAAAAGAAGAGCTGTGTGCTTCAGCAGGAGGCCTGGGGCTGCAGAACTACAGCCAAGAGAACTCACAGTAAGTTTTCTCTCCTTTCCTGCAGTGAATTATTATCACTGAGTGAAGCACTGTGGAGGATTCCATGAACTTCCTTAGCTACAAACTAGTGGCTCTGCAGTTATGAAATAAATCTCCATTCTTTCACATGTCTTTAACCCTCATCTCCTTTAAGTCTGCCATTCCTCATGGCAGCAGCAGCATTTGACAGCATTGTGACATCTTTATGAGCGTAACAGTGACATTAGTAATAAACCAACCTGTAACTGACCAGCTCTCTCAGCTTATTGATTCACTTGTACACCACAATTAAAAGTTTATTTTTTAAACTAAACTGTATTCAGAACAGTTGCTTTCCTAAAATCAGGCTGCTGTTTTTATTAAGGCATATAGACACTTCCATATACACCATCAATATATTACAAATTTGAACAGAAAGCAAGTAATCTCAACAAGCATAATTAAATTTTCCCAGGCAACTAATGCCATAAAGGATGCTTCAGAATAATCATCATAAACCATTCAGGTTACGTGGTTCAAAAGTAGCCCAACTTAGTAAGTATTCTTCTACACACAGAGAGATTAAAACAGTTTATGTGATTCAAAATACATAACCCACTGCAGCAATCTGCTGTGAATTTACTTGTCAAGAAGCTACAGAATGTATCTCAGATTCCAACACGTTCCTGATGCTGATCTGAATAAATGTGATTGCATACACAGACTGACTAAGGAGATAAACCATGACTTAATCAGTGCTCCCAAGTTATTAAAAACAACTAATCATGCCAAATCAGGCAAGTTTGAGGACGATGAATATTTATAAGGCTTTGTCATGTAGTTCATTTTGAAGAAATTCTGAAGTCTAACTACAAGAAAACATTTTCAGAACCTTAGCCTCCAGCTTTCTGCCAGGTCTGGGACCCACAGAAAACTCCCTCTTAATGACAGCGGCCAGGGCAGATGCTACCTTCCTTGCTCTCCTTCTCAGAAGGGTCCATATCTTCTGCAGCTTCTATGTTACATCCATAAGGCTCAGTCTGCTACAGATTTCATTGCCAGGTGGCTGTAAAACTGGGCATGATTACCAGCAGCATTAATGAGATGACAGCACATTGGGAACTTGGCAAAACCAAGGACCATGGTAGTTTCACCTGTACAATTCAGGCCTGAACAGCAAAACATCATGTTTTCAGCAGCCTTGGCTTGGTGAAACAGGATGGGATCAAGATACCAAAGCTAACTCAGTGCCTTAAAATTATATTCCTTTGCTTGAACATTTTATAGTTTCCAAAGGTTAAAAAAAGAAAAAATGAAAAAGGCAGAACGTTATACAATCTGCCAGCAGACACAGCAGTAAAGGATAACCATTTTTTTCCTCAACTTCTAAATCACTTTAGCTTACATTCTCTCTCTTTAAAAATTCCCTGCAAAGAATTCATTAAACATCTTCCAGGATAAAAAATATTTTATCCAGGTTCAAATGAAACAATCATTTCCCCAGTATTTGTTGCTTCAATTAGGCAATATCAAATTCTAATGCTTGAACAATACAGTGGGCGGTTTTTTTTTTTTTTTTTTTTTTTTTTTTTTTTTTTTAAACATTTAAGCAAAATTATCTGGGGTTTTGGTCTTCAGACAATTATAACGATACAGATTCTTCAGAATGACTTCCTAAGTCTGGCACAGTATTTTACATTGCATCTTTATATGCATCAGCCTCAAATCACATGCTAAGAACAAGACTGATAACAGTTTCCATGTCATATGCTTATGTACTTGAAAAGTGTATTTTACTTTCTTCAGAAACATTCACATGAATTCATTTCATTGTGCTATGCATCAAATCCCCACAAGCCAGCAGGATTCCCCTTCACCCTTCCTCCCTTCCTCCATTCCAGGGCATGATCCACAGCTACAGGGCAGCAGCAGTGCCAGCACAGCCCTGCATGTGCCAGGAGAGACTGCTGTGCTTTATTCTAGAATGGATTGGGATGTGTACTTCATACATTTTGTCAGCAACTAACACATCAGATTGTCCAAGACTGTCTGTAAAGCCAATTCACCTAACACTTTATGCAACCATCTGTCTCAAACCCTCAAACTTAAAAACTTGTGAGGTCTGAAAAAAAAATAAAAAAATTATATATATATATAATATAAAAAAAGACTAAAACTTTCCTTACACTGCACAACAGAAGTGCATTGAAAGATATGAGAACTGGCAAGAAAAACTGATCTAGCAACAAAACCACAAAGAACTTTGGGATTTGGTATCATGAACAGCACTGTAATCCCCTGTTAAAAACAACTGCTTATTTAACACTAGAGCTTTGACAGAACCAACAGAGCTATAACAATGAGCAGTGTCCTGTGGTGTTTCAGCAAAGGAATTCCAGATTGTTTACCTATTTTTGTTCTAATTTTTATGATTTTAGACAATTCAGTTCAAGTTCTACTGCTAACACCCTGAATAAATCTTCAACTTAGAGCAATTTTTTCCATTTCAATCTTTCAGACAAGATACAGTTCTGACTCATTCTAAAAACAACTTGCAGAAGGTCAGGCCTTCTAAATAGAGAGCTACAGTGAATCAACTTTTGAACAAGCCTCAACAAAAATCACCTGACCCAAAATATACAGCCCTACATCATTGTAGGCATAGTACAATTAAATTAATTCCTCTTCAGATATTCTCATTACAAAGAGTCCTTCTGCTATCTTGTTAGAAAGACCAACATTATGAAAGTACCCAATACAATAGAATTAATATATCACAAAAATCAACCCAATATGACTTCCCAAACGCTCTGATAGTATTTTTAGTAAATGACTTCAGTGAGCAACCGTCACCTGCAGTGACCCCTAACCATGTGCTAACACCTTCCAGTTCACTGAAACGCTAGAAGTAAGGAAGCTTTTTCCCTCTTCCCTCCTTCTCTGGAGGTAGCAGAGCAGGGAACTACTATTGTGTTCACATGCAATATGAGGTGTATCGCTGACATTCTGATAAAGTTCCTGAACGTAGGGACTCTGCCACAGTCTTACACACATGTAAATACACTTGTAAGGACATCCCAACATCAGTATAATTTGCTCTTTAGTTGAGGCTAAAGCAGCTAATTTCAACGTTGTATGCAAGATGAGAAGAGATAAGAAGCTCTAACTTGGAAATTATCCCCGTTACTCAATTATTAAAATATATCTGTTTACCAGAGTCTTAATTTTCACAAGTTCTCCATCTTTATAAAACAACAACAAAAAACTATGTGAAGTACTAAGCCTCCTCTGCCCCCTCTCATTTCATTATCATTTATCTAGATCCTAATTCACAATCAAATGGATGATTAATTCATGGTTGTAGGCAGTATGAAAACATAACAGGCCTACTCACACACACCAAAATCCAAATACTCTATACATTCAAACACTCCAAGAGAAGTAATCCAGCAGAAGGACCGACAGCAGCAGCTCAGAGCACACACTGTGGATTACCTTCACAGCAGCCAACAGGCAGGGTACATTCATGCCGTGGTGCACACAGCAATCACAAGCAATAACGGTGCACCCAAAGTCTGCCACACGAGCAGTTGACAGCATGAGTCATCATAAGCCATTTGTTTTCCCAAAGAAAAGAAAAGCTACTTTGCCGTCTTACTTTTGTGCCGTTAAACATAGCTTTGGCCACCAGGGTAACGGGCACGGCACCTACAGAAGGAAGAGAACAAAGTTTCCCTCTCCCTCCTGTCAACTTCGGATAACTCGGAGCAAAGTTATTTCTGCCCCGTTTGGGATTTTACACTTCAGGAGAGCAGGGCGAGCTAAGCAACATCAGAACTCCTTTTTAAAAGGAAAATGAAGGCAAAAAAACGCAACAACAATCAAGGACCAGTAAGCCCACCAGGCACGCAAAGGAGTTCTTCACGCAAAGGACGCCCGCCCTGCCGGTACCGGCGGCGCAGAGCAGGGCACACGCAGGCCGCCCGCCCCCCGCTCCCCTTACGGTTTCCCCACGGCCCCGCGTTCCGGGCTGCCCTCGTTCCCCACAGAGCCGGGGCCGCCCCGGCCCTCACACGACGTGGGGGTTGCAGGCGGATCTCCGGCCCCTCACGGCAGCGCCGTTTCCCCTCCGCCCGGTTCCCCCGCCTCACGCGCACGCACCGTACCCGAGAAAGCCGCGCTGAGGGGCGAACTGCGAGGCCGGGGCGGCCCAAGGACGCGCGCAGCCCAGCAGAGCCCGCCTCAGTTCAGGGAGCAGCCGCTGCCGCATATCCCAGCCCCGCCGCCCGCGCCCGGCTTCTCCCCGCCGCACGGCCCGGCCCGGTCCCGCTCAGCAGGCGCCGCTCCTCAGCTCAGCTCAGCGCCGCTGTCGGCGGCGGCGCCATCTTCTCCGCCCGCCTCCCCTCCCAGCCCGGCCAATCCCTCCCCGGCGCCCTCGGGGTCCCGTCCGCCCTCCTCGCCCGGCGGGCCCGCTTTCACCGCGCCGGGCCTAACGGGGCCCGTACCTGGGGGCACCTCGGCTGCCTCTGCTGCCGGCGGGGCGGGGGCTGCGGCTGGGGAGGGGGCGGGGGGCCTCTGGGAGGAGGCGGAGGCGGCAGAGGGGGTGGGTGGCTGGGCGGGGAGCCGGGGCGACACTCGTTGTGGCGGGTAGGCCCCCGAGCCGCGCCCGGCGGAGGCAGACGGAGCGAAGGGCAGCGGGAGCGCTCCGCCGCCGCCTTGATGGACCGCGCGGGGCCTGGCCGTTTCCCTGCTGGCGAAAGCCGAGACAAAAGGTAATTGGATGCCTCTTAATTTGAGTTCGGTGCCGCCCTGAGCGGCTGAGATTTCAGTTCTCGTCGTGGAGCCGGTGTCTGAACCCTCCCTGCCCGCGGGGAGAGGAATTAAGCTTTGGGAGCGATCCTGTAGCAGCCGCGTGGCCTCCGCTCACCGCCCGTGAGCTGCGGGCTGCCTCAGAACGTGCGAGTGCTGGGCTGGATCAGCTGCTGCTGTAACTGTGGGCCTCCGGATTTCTGGGGAGATATTTCGTTCTTCTGTTGGTATACTTGCCTGTGGGAAGGCGGTGGTTGTGGCTGGCTACTTAAATTCATTTTTAGGAAAAAAACCCTAAAAATATCACCACAACACCTGTTTGTGTTTCTAATAACTTGCTTTCTTCAGATGTAGCTTGTTTCGACTGTCCTATTTCACAAAACTTAAAAATACTGAAAATATCTGAATTTGTTACGTTTGGTGCCCACTTTTAGTCCGTGTCCTTACAGGCAGTAGGTCACAGCTGGAAGCGCTTCTCAGGACCCTGCTGTCCTTCAGAACCCAGTGACTCAGTTCAGACTATTCCTGTATTCATAGATGGGAGTGAAGATGTATGTGATGGAGCTTTAAACCTGTTGTCTTTGGTCAAATTAGCTGTTTAGAATGGGAGCATGGTACTCCAGATGGTCAACAAAATCTGTCAGGAAGTTTTGGTAGACATTCAGCTGCTGGTTCCCATTGAAGCCTGGGCTGCTATAGAGACGTTCCTATCTGTACCTGAGCTTCCTAATTTAAAGTAGTCATGTCTGTATCAAGCACACCCACACTCTGGTCTCAGTTTAGATACAGAACTGTCTCACAAGTTAACTAAACCTGGTTAGAGCAAAGCAATACTCTTTGCCTAAATTAACTGGTTGGATTTAGAATTGTGTGGGAGCCTAGTTTTAACAACATGGTACATCATGGAAAAAGGAAGTGTCATGTTGTCCTCATAAGATTCTAGTTTGAGGTAATCTGCTTTTATTCCATTTCCTAGTGTATGTAAAAGAGAAGATAAGGACAGAGGAAAAAGGAAAGGATAAGTGATGAGATCTTTAATCTTAATTCTATCCTATCACCGTTGTCTGTGCATCAGAAAGGGTAATACTGCCGTATTGAGAAGGCGGCAAACTGCCAACTGATTGCCTTTTAGTGATAGATCTGCTTTCTTCCTGAAGCAACCAGGGGATTAAAAAGTTGGGATTTGGAGTAGAAGAAATGCTTCTGCCTCTTTTGCTATTAAAAGTTGTAGATGGGTCGTATCAGCTCTCATGTGAAAGATGCAAAAATGTACAAGCAGTTTTTTGCTTTTTCAGGTCCTAAAGAATTTTCTACCCTAATGCACCCTGTTTTTTTTCAGCTGTTAGTTGCTCTGATAAATACTACCTTTCTCTATAGATCTTGCCTAATCTATGACGCATATATCTAATATATACGTCAACAGTTTAAGAACTGGTTCAGCCCGGTTCTGTGATTAATGGGGTGGTGGGACATATGGACCCATGCCCCGGGAAAAGGGAATGGGAAAAAGGGTAGTGAGATAGGCCTAAAAACAAAACAGTGGCAACAATCTGAGGAGGAAAGCTAATTTACTAAAAAAGATATCAGAATGCAAAATAACGCAATATAATACAGTATAATTGGAATTGAAGCTAATAAACCAAATAAAATGAGAGTGTACAAAAACCAAAGGCTTTACTCTAATGCTGAAGGCAAGATGTCTAGCCAGGCAAAAGAGAGAGACATCTTGTGATCTGCAAACAGTTCTATCTTTCCCTCTGAGTGGAAAACGGAAACAAAACAACGCAAAGCCCTCTGTGGTATGTAATATGTTGTTTTGTTCTCTTCTGAAAGCCAAGTACCTGGAACTACCCATGGACCTGGAGTATTAACTCTTTAACTCCCAGTGCACTACATGACGTTATGATGTGGAATACCGATAACCAAAAATCATAAAACCATGGAACTTACTACATCAGCAGAACTGTGGGATTTTGGGAGTAGTCGCGACTAGAGCGAGGGCTTCTCCTTGTGTATCTGTGATGATGAAAGATCACATCTTCACACGTCAAACACAATAAAGTTCACACCTCCTATTCTTTACACCTGTCTTACTGACTCTATTCCCTGTTTAGAGGCCATGCTGTTGCACTGATATTTATTTGGAATGCATATTATTATAATTAACTACTCTCTGTTTCAGTTTATATACTAACCAGAAACCACCTTTATCCAAAATTTGGACATATTTTGCATGTTTTTCAAGAATTTTTAATATAACGCTATTAGCAAAAGTGAAGAACTTTCTCTATTAAACAGCCCACCTGTTTAACTTTTTTTTCCTTATAGGACTTTAATTGCTTCAAGGCAGTTGGTGCTGATTTTCTTATCTGCTCTAGAGAAAAAAAGTGTTGTAAAAAACGATTAGGACTTAAGATTTGGAGTCGCTATGGAAATTGTCAAAAATTCTCATGAAGAAGCCTCGTAAAGAAGCAGATCTCTCTTCAGGATATGTGACATGGCTGTACAGTGCAAGAAGAGCAATAATCCTAAAGGTAGTCAGGTTCAAAACTGTCTAGATAAACAGGTATTTTCTATTCCTGTTGAAAACTGGGGGAACAAATGTTAAACTCCAATTACAGTCTTGTCATGTTTCTAATAGAAGCTCATTTTTCCACCTACCTAAAATTCTGGAGTCAAGTAAAATTGCAGTTGGATTTCTGTGGGTTGCTCCAAAAGTAATGCCTCCTATTTACTTCCATGAAAACTACAACAGCTATAAAGAGCACAGTAACACTATACGACAGTGCAAATGCTCAGCTATAAAACTATTTTTTTCAACATAGTCACCACCATTAGTTATGCATTTTTGTCAGCAATGAACAAGAGCCCGCATGCTATCCTCATAAAAATCTGTACCAGTGGAGATGACCACTGCTACCAGTGCTAAAGTGCACCACCCACCATCTCGTTGTTTGATCTCTGTACATGTTCAGCAGGTGCTGATGAATGTCAATGGGTGCTATTGTTTCCACATGGAGAAATTCAGTGACATACCCATGCTTCATGCACACTTTTGTCTGATGCCACTGTGTCAGACTGTCCCTCTGCTGCCATCTGTCACATGGCAACAAAACATAAGGAATGTTGGTGGGAAGGCTCAACCTCTACTTCTATACCACCAACATCTGCTTCTGACACTGTGGGCCAACAGAATAAGAGGCATTACTTTTGGAGCAGCTCTTATGCCTCTGAAGAAATCTGGCCTCAGGCTGAAAAAAATCCCAAAGGTTATGGTTATTTCCACGCTAAAATAAATAGAGATAGCTTCATAACAAGGTGTAGGTGTAAAAAGCATTATTGATCACTGCTGGAATATGTTTAGCCACAACACCTGTGCATATAACTGTAAATTCCCTAACAGAACCTTTATACATCAGAGAAGTCATGTGTAAATGTGATACATTGAACTGCAATTATGTTACAATAATCAAGTACATTTTCTTAGAAAATTGAGATTAGACATACTAAATATCTCCCATATCTTTATTAAAAAAAAATTGTTTTTCTCCAGTGGTTTGTTAACAGAAGCATTTAATGCCTGTAATTGTACAGGTATTGTTTAACAGGTATAATTTCGTCTGTTGAGAGACCTATTTTCATATGTTTAGACACTGAAGAAAAGGATTGTCAGTAGTAAGGTCAGACATTTTTATGCCAGTACAATTCAATTTTCTCTGTTAAACTTTCTTAATCTCCCAAACTTCACAGCTAAATAGAATAATTATAGTTGCACAAACAACTGTCAGAAGCTTAATGTTCTATATGAGCTTAATGTTCTATATGACCACTCTGCACCAGTTTCAGCGATACAGGTATGTATAAACATCTTTCTTAGTATATGATACATTTATTTGTATATTCAGGGCAGCTTTCCTATTTAAAATAATATTCACTGACGCCTTGACACATTTCTGTTTTTCAACATGTTTTGTTTCCGGGGTTTTCCTAATAAGTTTTGGTGTAAGTGTAATTTCTTTTTCCCTTTTATTTTTTGTATTTGTATATATGACAATCTATCTGATGCTCCATAACTTCTTGTTTTATTATTTGTTTCAGACACAGAACGGAAAAAAAAAGATGTTCTTTACTCTGTGCGACGCAAACCTAAATGCAGTCACTGAGATACAACAGTCTCAGGTAATGGAAAGATACCATGATATTCCTGACGAAGGATGCTGCTCTGTTTTCTGCACTAAGTTTAAAAACAATGAAATGAATAAAATGAATTAATATTTTGAAATATGAAATTCAGAAAATAATGAGAAGTTGAGGAGACACTTCTTTCTGACTTCAGTAGGTCCTATTAAACCTATGTTTGCAGTTTTCCCATCCATTTTTTTTTTAATGTAAAAATATCATCTAGCTGCATGTCCTAATTGAGAATAAGTAAGTATAAGGAGAAAGTTTAGCTTTGCTCTGAAGTGATTATACAAATGCATGTGATCCTGTAGGTATGGTGTTGATTTTTTTTATGTTGCCTCTAACAAGTTTAGAAGTTCCACCAGCCAACAGTGCGTGATCTGGCACATACACATGAAAAAGAGACCTTTATTCTGTGTACTTTCTCTGATTATTTGTAACCAATTCTCTTTTTACTGATGTTGCAAATGCATTAAGTCCTTAAATGTTTACAATGAGGTATTTAGCTTATCACATCTTATCTTCCATTTATACCAGTGAAACAGCTTTTTTTTATTACTGTGACTGAAGGAAACTGCTGTCCTCAGCATGAAATACACCAGCACAGTGTGTAAGTTTTTATTGTTCAACTTTCTATATGTGGAAAACAAAGAGTTCAGAATTTTGCTGGCCAGCTGGGCTGGTTGTTCAAGAGGTGGAGATTGCGTTACGTAAATCTGAGTTACGGGTCATCTCCTCTTTAATGTCATACAATTAATCAGTACATTTTTATTCTGTGTTACTGGTAATATTAAACAGGATGTGACCAAAACTATCTCTTTTTACTAAACTTTGTCGGAGTTAAACTTGCTGCTAATTCTTCAGCGGTGATTGCATGTGGAAACCCTTCTGTAGCCTATTTCAGCTTATATGATGTGTACCATATTGGTAGCTAAAAGAGGTTTTGTTGAGCCTTGAAGAAGTCTTGGCCAAGCTTATAATTATATCTCTCCATTATTATCACTTTCCTAATTCTTAGCTAATCATGTTTTAGTGTCAACAATTCTATTTGCCAAGCCTCCATACATATAATTATCCAGGTCATCTGATTTGATTTATTGAGTTAGTTTTGAAACATTCATATATAAAACATGGGCTTGTTTTCAAGGTTTATTGAAAATTTTTTATCAATAAGTAGGGATTAGTAATCTCTACTGAAATCGTTACGGCAGATGTGTGTATTGCTATGTGGATCATTTTTCTGTAAGGCTTTTTGTCTTTTCCTAAAAAGAAAAAAATAAAACATTTCTCACAGTACAGTGTACATGCATTCCTAAAGGTTGTTCTCCTAATTACTGTTTAGACTATCCTAAATATTCTTCTTTCTTTCTCATGTTTACTTTTATTGCTTGTGAAATGCCAGCTCCCTGTTACTCAGTTTGTGTTTATTGTATTAGGCTCAACCTAATCTCAGGAAATGTATGACCATTGTGCTATCCATCGACTAGCTGTGACAGAGCTACAGCTATTAAACTGCAATTGTTAAGCTACCTTGATTACCAGAAGTTTCTGCTTTCCATTTACCACAGATTTAGCTCCTAGTAATTAGATTGATTCCTATTATTTAAATGCAAGTTTGTATGATCTCTTGTATGTTAATGACAGATGTGTTCACATTTTAAGCAAAATTCTGACTAATGCAGATCATACTTTCGTACTAGAAAAGAACAGAGAGGCAGAAACGAGATGAAAAGACATCTTGTCTGTCAGTGCTGCCTTCTTGTCTATGATCTGTATGAGGGAGGAGAGAGCAAAAAGTAAAGTTTCAGAATGTTTACATAACCTGCATTCAACTTGTCCAGTCTAGCAGAAACTCCAGTACAACTGTAAGTATGATTTATTTTTCACTCCTAGCACACATAATAATAATTAAAAAAAAATAAAATAAAAAAAAAAGTAAGAATGATTGTGGTCTCAATTTGCAGTTGCTGTTGCTTTTGTATTAATTTTCCTACTTAGTTAAATTTTAACTGAAACAAAATGTATTATTGTGATTTTAGTGTTTCATTAGAGGCCCATAGATTTCTAAGTGTTTCATCAACCCACCAAAGTCATTGTGGTTGCAAAGATAGGCTTCAATACTGGTAGAAATCATAGATTCTGTACTTTTCTGTGCTTATGAATTAAAAGATTTTTTTTTGTTGTTACAAGCATTTGCTTGGATTCATTGCCTTATTTTCTGGGGTAGAGCCCAAACAATTTAAATGGGTATTGAAAGGCAGCAGTTCATCTGGTGGTTACAAACTTGTAAACGTTTGTTCTTGCAAAGTAATTCTATTTTCATGTAGTATATATATTCTATGTAGTATTTGCTATTTATTATATTTGCTTTATTTCATATGTATTATTGCTACATATATGTTGGTATTGTTTTCAGTGGCATAAAATCAGTAAGGTCTTACGTGGAACAAAGAACAGGCAGTGGGTGAGAGAGGCTGCTAATGAACATTGCTGTTAAGCATTGAAAATTTCCTAGCTGTTATCCTGCCTCATCCTCAGCCCGTATTTAATGTCAGACACATCTCGTGTTCTCTGAATGAATGCCTGCTTCCAGCACACCAAGAACCAGCACCTTGTGTCCTTCCCCATTACGTCTGCGATGAAAGTGATGAGCTCTGACATTGCTCGAACTTTGGAGGTAAATGGTGAAGGAGCATCACGTGCTGCTGCTTCGTGGCACTGTCACAAAAAGGACCACAGGCTGGGATTCATTCTATTGGCTGTAAGAGCTCATGGAGGAGGTATAAGTTTCAAAGCATCCATTTAAAAAAAATAAGGGGTGGGGAAGGAACCTGTGGAATTATAGGTGGTAATCCTAGTTTGCCTAACTGGAAAGGCCCTAAAACAGCAACTAAAAGCACCGTAGTAGATGACACTATGCACACGTGTAAGGATCTCATATGGACTCTTGAGAGCAAACCGTCCCGGACCGATTATATCTCCGGTGGCAGCCGCTCCTCCCCTGTGCCGCAGGACCTGCCCGCAGTCAAGGCCATACTCGGCGAAACGCTCCGCGCTGCCCCGCAGTGGGGCAGAGCGGCGCGCTCTCAGGCCCGCTCTCTGGCGCCCCCTCCCGGCTCGGTTTCGGGGCCTCGGGGGGGATGCGCGAGCCGCCATTTTCCTGTCACCTGGCGCCTCGCCGGCACTACAGTTCCCGGCATGCACAGCGCTCACGGCAGGATCTGCCGCTTCCGCCGTGCCTTTCACGTCGTCACCCGAAATTTGAAAGGAGGTCCCATGGTGCCCCGCGGGCGCCCGCTGATTGGTCGGGAGGCAGCGCCGCGCGGTTCGAAGGTGGCGGCGGCAGCGGCAGGCGCTCGCAGGCGTTGGGCTGGTTCCGAGTCTCGGCTTCAGCTTGAGCCGCGCCCGTGCAGCGCGGCCGGTGTCTCTACCGTCGTCCTCGGCTCCCTCGCGTCCGAGTGCGCCATGGCCTCCCTCAGCTTCCAGAGTGGCGGCGGCTCGAAGAAGGAGAAGGAGGAGAAGGGCAAGAACATCCAGGTGGTGGTGCGCTGCAGGTAGGTAGGCGCTGCGAGCCCTGGGCTCGAGGAAGGGGAGCTGCGCGGGGTGTGCTGCTGCCGGGGGGCGCTCCGGGCTGCGGGGCGCGGGCGGGTCGGCGCTGCTCCGGGGCGAGCTGCGCGTCCGTGCGGGATGGGTCGGCGTCTGCTGAGCGGTGACTATTCGGTGCGAGGCTGTGTAGGACGGGTAAGGGGAGCTGAACGAGGGGTAGCATAGGTAATGATAACCGTGTTCTAAATTGCCTTCGCGAGGTTTCTCTGTGCTACTACGGACGCCGGCTTACCAAGCTGTTACTGGTGGGAGGTTGTACTTCAACAAACCCACGCTGAAAATAACCATTAAAAGCAGCGTTCGCTTTTATTCTTTCAGTGTTAGTAAGAAGGTGCTGGAATGGGCGTTAGGAGGCTGGGTGTAAGTGTTGGTGAAAGGCGAGAATGTTGCAAAAGACGATTTTGGAGCAGTTGTATTTGAAGCACTGTTGAGCAATTGGCTTCTTTTCCATCTGTCCAGTGCTGCACCGTTGTGCTGCAGCCTGGCTGTGTATTGGTGTCTATTTGATTAAGATTGTGTTCTGCAATACAGCAGCATCAGGATTGTATGTGGAGCAGTGTTTTGCTTTTGTTGTGACTGATACTTTGGAGCAGCAAAAGCTCCTTCCCGTTCCCTTCTACAGCATTCGAGTTCTCACTTTGTAGATCAACGGATGCAATTGTTTCAGTGGCCCCTAATTTGCTCCTGAAGCCTGATGATTCAAAAACTTCAAGCCACACGTTCACCATGTTTTAATAAAATATGAGTTTGGAGCTTCTGAATGTGTACGCTACTGTGTGTTTAAAGGTCCCTTGCAACTTGTTTTCTATTATTCTGTTATATATTAATGTCCTTTTGATAACTTAAGGGAATGAACATGTCACCAAATGCTATCGCTGCGTGCCAAGTTGCTGCTTGCCTAGTGGCACTTGTTCTAGTTTAACTGAATTGCCCCTTTATCATGAGGTAACTATAAGGCCATTTCTTTGATTCTCTGGTCTGCATTCATCTGGTTCTCTGTTTTGTTGCTGCAAAGAAGACTACAGTTACTGTTCAGCTTCTTGCTATTTTAGAAGTAGCAAAGCCAAAGCTGTAACTTGCTGCTGTGAACAAGATGGTTGTAATCATTGGCTGTCACCACAGCAACCTGACTCCATTCACTGTCTTGTGCTGAAGCATTGAGTGGCCTATCTAGAATCTAACACTTCAGTCTCAGTGCTACCATGAGGAGGAAATGTCGGCCACAACAGTGATGAGTTCCTGAATGGGTAACAGATATCCAGCTCAGTAACACTGCAGGATGAAATATAAGAACACATTTTGTGATTTAGCATGTGATTTTTTTTTATTTTTTTTTTTTATTTATGAGGGATTATTGTTGCTGCCCCTATAAGGAAAATTTTATGTGCCACATTTGGATTAACCTAGTGATAAAAGAAAATATTGAATTTTTTTTTCTTGTATCTCTGTTAAACTTTACTTAAAAGTGTAATAAAAAGGTGCATGGGCTTCTTGTTCCCCAAACCCAAAGGCATTATTTTCTGTCTTATAAAATTCTATTCAAAATTCACAGATTCTATTCAAGTGTGTCAGCATTATAAAGATTCCAGCATTGCTGTCTACTGTTCTGCTAGCTGTGGGCTGTATTAGCATATCTGGTGCTTAGGGAGTTGTCATTCACAAGAGACGTGTGGGCTGCACTGTTTGTCTAAGTGGAAAAATAGGGAACTTTTGAAGTGCATTGATTTGGTTCACTATTATCTTAACTATTGTACGTACAGTTTTCCTTTTCTCGAGGTGCTTATTCATACAACTCTTTGCAGCATTTAATTGCTCCCCTCACTCATTGGTTAGATAACTCTAGCAAGAAAGACATTTTTAAATGCAAGTTAAATATGCATGCAGCTAAGCAGTCATAAATGTATTTATGGACACTATTATTTAAAAACAGCAACAAACAGCTAACCATGTAAATGCATGAAAAGCTATAGATGCTTGGTTTGTCCTGGCAAATGGAAGGAGAACAATGTCTGGAAAGCAAGTTGTGTCAGTTTTCCTTAAACAAATATAAAGCTTTTAACTTAAATCAGTTAATGTTCCTTTTGCTCAGTTATCATTTTGTGGATTCTTAAATCATAGAATCATAGAGTGGCCTGGGTTGAAAAGGACCACAGTGATCATCCAGTCCCTGCTATGTGCAGGGTTGCCAACGCCAGACCAGGCTGCCCAGAGCCACGTCCAGCCTGGCCTTGAATGCATCCAGGGGTGGGGCATCCACAACCTCTCTGGGACAACCTGTTCAAATGCATTGCCACTCTCTACATGAAACACTTCCTCCTAGTATCTAACCTAAACCTCCCGTGTCTCAGTTTAGAACCGTTCCCCCTTGTCCTATCACTATCCACCCTTGTGAACAGTCACACCCCCTCCTGTTTATATGCTCCCTTCAAATATTGGAAGGCCACAATGAGGCCTCCCCAGAGCCTTCTCTTTTCCAAGCTAAACAATCCCAGTTCCTTCAACCTTTTTTCATGGAAGAGGTGCTCCAGCCCTCTGATCATCTTAGTGGCCTTCCTCTGGACCATTTCATGTTGCTGTTAGTAATTGTATTAATTTGATACTCTTCTGCTTTTAGGCCTTTTAATGCCTCGGAACGTAAAGCAAACTCCTATGCTGTTGTAGACTGTGATCAAGCACGAAAAGAAGTCAGCATCCGCACTGGAGGAGTCACAGACAAGATGTTAAAAAAGACTTACACATTTGATATGGTAACTGCTTGTCAAGCTGGACACTTGTAGCTGTAACCCAGCAAATTTCTCTTAATAGAGTCTGATGTCTGCACTGTGCAGTATGCACAGTGCAATATGTTACTGTACTGGTAAATAGGACAAGTTGTCTTTGCTCTGACAGGTTTTTGGAGCTCAGGCAAAGCAGATTGACGTATACCGGAGTGTTGTGTGTCCTATTTTGGATGAAGTTATTATGGGCTATAACTGTACAGTGTTTGCGTAAGTATCCCAGTATTATTATTAGAAAATCTCACTTTAATTTTTGTTTCTTGTTTACATCTTAATTTTTCATTCTTAACAGCTATGGCCAAACTGGTACTGGTAAGACTTTCACAATGGAAGGGGAACGGTCCCCCAACGAGGAGTACACTTGGGAAGAGGTACGTTTTTACTCATGAGGTTTCTCTTGTAGCTGTGCTGTGTAATACAAAAGTAGATATTGCAGAAAGCTAAAGACAGCCTAAAGTTGATTTCTTTCAAACACTGAAGCCGACTTTTGGTAAACATTAGTAAATTAACGAGTGTTCTCATTACTTGTGAAAACCAGAACTTTACATCATTAATGCGTACATACAAATCTTAGCAATAATTGCACAGGAAATAATCTTTGTTCACTGTATTTTTTTGTCTGTATCCATTAGACCAACAGACTGTAGCTAAAATTTGCTACTACTTCACTCCTTCCCCAACTCTCTTTTTGTACATCTATGTATGTACTTGTTTTTTCATTTTAATTTGTAGGATCCATTAGCAGGTATAATACCTCGTACATTGCATCAAATATTTGAAAAACTCACAGAGAATGGCACTGAATTTTCAGTGAAAGTCTCTCTTTTGGAAATATATAATGAGGAGCTTTTTGATCTTCTGAATCCTGCTCCTGATGTTGGAGAAAGACTGCAGATGTTTGATGACCCCCGAAATAAGGTGAGTGCAGTCTTCCAAAATCTGTTATATGAAGACTTCTGGAACAGTTCGAAGAGGTTGAATGAGCATGGGTTTGTTTGTTTGTTTTGTTGTTTTTTGACAGAGAGGTGTAATTATTAAAGGCTTAGAGGAGGTAACTGTACACAACAAAAATGAAGTCTATCAGATCCTGGAAAGGGGTGCAGCAAAGAGAACAACTGCAGCTACTTACATGAATGCATATTCCAGGTACAAATCTTGTGTGTTTCAGAGACTTATTTTGTTAATGTTCTATTAAACTGGATTTTACCGAAGAAGGAAAAATTGTTGAAGCCAGAGTAAGCCCTGCCTGATCTTGAGATTAGATATTATAGTTTGTTGCCACATATAGATTAGGAAACCATAGCAAGAAACTTTTTCTTGCGTTCTGTGGGTTGATGTATTCTAGTACATGTATGAAGATGCATTGTAAATTATGGAAGTCTCTCTTAAAAAGCTGTTGCTGTCAGAAGACGTGATTACAAAAACTGTTGTTTCAAGATTGCATGCCGTTTTAAATATACAATTAAAATGGTAGTCCTGAATTTCCACCTATCCAGGTGCAATGTGAGAGGTAGAATATTCTTAGTCTGGCATGCAGAATACTGGAATTTATTAATAACTCTAAATCAAGCAATTAGCTTTCTCAAAACTTTATATTTCTATGGAAACACAAATCTGATGGATATCATTGAAGCATGCTGTATGTTTAAGTGTGGAATAAATAATCTTTACAGTAAATATTGATGATGTTTAGCAGATACACCCATGTGAGAGAGATGGATTGTCTTTGTTCTAGCTATTATGGGGTGTTATTGGTTCATTGTTGTCTTTTTTTCTGGTTCTGTTCACTGGAAAAAATCTAGGCGTAAGTGTCCCTTCCTCTCCTCACCAGCAATAGGAAATGATATAATTAAGATTCTGAAACTGAACTTACGAAACAGTGTTCAGATCTGTTTTTTATAGAATAATGCTAGCTTATGAAAATATACAAGATGTATTGTGGAAGTCAGAAATAAGAATAAGGGATTTTTGTATGGCAATGCAGACTGTGTCGTATGATTGCAGCTCATAGTCAGAATCTAGTAGACGTGTTAGTCAAAAATCTCAGTATTTATTACTGACTTCTCATTCTTGAACTGCAGATTTCATATCTGTCATTGTGAGCAAGTAGGTTTCAAACTGCCATAACTTCTATGGTTTACTGTATGTCCCAGCTTCCTATTGTGAAAGCTTGTTAAATAATCTCAAGCTAATGTATTTTTTTTTAAACTTATTTAACATTTTGAATGAAAACTAAATTGAATTTCTACATCTTTAATATTGGAGTCAGATTCTTGCTGATTTTCTTTAGTCTGTATGAAGTACTAAATTTCCTAATCTCATGTTCTGTAAAATTGTTCCTATTGTATTGGCTACAAAACTGCAAGCCAGTCTTGAAGTGTCTATGAGTAGGGATCATAGAAGTATCAACATCAGATATTTCTGTTGGCTTCACTTGATAGATGCATCAATGAAGCAACTGGTTGAAGTTTGATTGGTATTCTAGCCTGCTAGATTATGATTTCCTTACATGTACACAGGCAAAAATAGACAATTTTTATTGTATTGGAAATGTGTAAAGTTGCAATTAGTGGGGGTGCATTTATTTTCTATAAAGAGCACTGATAACTAACCTGGAGTAATGTCTCATAGAAAGCAGATAATTGGGCTTAAAGAATGTTTGTCTGAAATTGAGTTCTTTTATAGCCGTTCCCACTCCGTATTTTCAATTACCATCCATATGAAAGAAACCACAGTAGATGGAGAAGAACTTGTTAAAATTGGGAAGCTAAACTTGGTAAGTATTTGAATTAAATTTCATTGATGGCAATACTAAAGTAAGGAACTAAACAATGTAACCTCATTCTCTTGAGAATTAAACACTTATAAGGGTAAAGAAATTGTCGTTTTTTCTGAGCAATGTGAACTGTTTGTCATTCTTAGAAATGTCTGTCTCATTCATCACTCCTACAATCTCCTGAACAAATACATGTGTTAGCTCATGCATGCTGTGACAGAGCAAGCATTCCTTGTGCTGATTTGAGATAGAAGCACGTGTCTTTCCTCTTTCAGGTTGATCTTGCAGGAAGTGAGAACATTGGTCGATCTGGGGCAGTTGACAAAAGAGCTCGTGAAGCTGGAAATATCAATCAGTCTCTCCTGACTCTGGGAAGAGTTATTTCTGCTCTAGTAGAAAGAGCCCCACATGTGCCATACAGGGAATCTAAACTCACAAGAATCCTTCAAGATTCTCTTGGAGGACGAACAAAAACATCAATAATTGCCACAGTTTCTCCTGCATCTATAAATCTTGAGGTAAATTTTAATCTGAATACCTATTCCAGAATGTTTGTGGTTTTGGTTTTGGTTTTTGTTTTTTTTTTTTTCCAAAAATATTTTTTCCTCAGCTTAACCTAATGTTGTATCTGTTTATCACAGGAAACACTGAGTACACTAGAATATGCCCACAGGGCAAAGAACATATTGAACAAGCCTGAAGTTAACCAGAAACTGACCAAAAAAGCTCTTATTAAGGTAAGCTAGATATATTTATTTGATTACTGTAAAGACAGAATACATTTGACTATTCTAATTCCTGCACAGGAGAAATGTTATGAAACTATGGGGAAATTGGCTACCAGAAGCACATTTCTGAGGTGATTTTAATCACTGAAGGGATGCTTTACTAAGCTGCTCTGCTGGTACGCTATTAAACACTGCAAATACTGAAGCTATTGCTAAAACTAAAGCTGGAGACAGTGTGATTGCTATTATTTATGACTGTGTACCTGTTCACCAGGTAGTGAAGACCTACTAAGTAACAGTAGATTACTTTTTTGCTGGATTTCTCCATTAGCAGCTTAATTCCCTCAAAAATGCTTAAATTTAAGCAACAAACTATAAACTATGAATGATAAGGCCCTATAACATGAATGCTATTAAAGAAGCTGCAATTCCCAGTATAAACTGTTATGTGGAATAAACAATAGTTTGAATAGGAAGCTTCAATGCTCTACATATGTACAATGTTACGAATTCAATCTGTGCTACACTGAACTTATTTGGACGCAGAAGTGAAACACTAGATTCTGGAACATCCTTCTGTGCTTGTGGAAAATTTCCATATAATTCCAGATGTCTCACATCTGTTGAGGAGAACTTTGAAAATGAAGTATAACTATTCATGTTGAAATGTGGTTATTTCTTGATGCAGGAATATACTGAAGAGATTGAGCGTCTGAAACGAGACCTTGCTGCTACACGTGAGAAAAATGGCGTCTATATTTCCCTTGAAAATTTTGAGTACGTCTTCAGGATTGCTATAAGATGTCTAACAGCATATACTGGTTCCTATCCTTAAACAGAAATGTTTCCAGATCTATTTTCGTAAGGCTGAGTTAGGAAGATTTAACTGACCAGTTACTTCCTTCTTTAGAAATTAGTTATTACACAAATAGAAGCCTATGAAATATGCTTGCACTGAGAACTTCATTTGTGGAATTTGCCACAAGCAAAATGAGCGTTCATCTTTTTTTAATGTCTTATTTGCTCTATCAGCTTTTATATAAACTTCTATTTTAAATTTTCTGTATGAACAAGTCTTCTCTCAAAGCAAAATAAGCTGTCTTTAATCCTATCTGTGTTAATTGAAAATTCAAATGCTGAAGTCAATACTTCTTGAAATGACTAAACATGCAGCACGAGACCAATAGCTGATCTAGAAATCAACTTTATTACTGTTGTTGCTCTTATTAATCTTTGCTTTAGAGCCCTTAATGGAAAGCTGACGGTTCAGGAAGAACAAATTGCAGAGTATATTGACAAAATCACTGTCATGGAGGAAGAGATGAAAAGAGTAAGTGCCACTTCTCGCGCAGCTCAAATCCCTCAAATAAAGAGAAGGTGTCTTGAGGGAAGAGAGTTGTTTGAACAGTGACAAAAATTTGGGTCTTAAATGTCCTTAGTAATTAGTTGATGGAATTTTCTAATTCTAGAAGTTGAGAATTTCAGATACTATATACGAAATTGCAGAATGCAATATTGATTATTATTATTATTTTAAAAAAAAAAAAAAAAACTCTTTCAATGTTTAAAACTTAACCTTGAATTTTCTTTGACTTTCCAGCAAAAATCTTGTAAAACAGCATAATCTCAGTTGGAGTTGTGTGCTTAGAAGCAAAGAATGAAGGGGGGGGAGTGGTGATGACTCCCACTAACAAGAATATGCAGAAAAAAAAAATTGGAAAATTTCTCTTAAACAAGTGGAGTATGTAACTAGTGTGCATAAACAGGCTTACCTTTAATCAGTTTTACTGATCATTCCTCATTCTATCAGCTTATATTTGTTTAGTGGGGATTCCTTCATTGTGATATAACGAATGCTTGATCTTGTGACTTGAATAGGGAAGTGAAGGATTTTCACAATAAAAACTGTATTGGTTTGTGATGTTTTCAGTAAATAAAGGCTCTTCTAGCCTCTAGTCAGTCTTAAGATTTCTGAGCCTTACAGCTGAAACTGCTGAAACTTTCTTGCTTATCTAGATGACAAACTGTTTTCTAGTATTGTGACATAACTAGGTATATATGGTGAGTTGCAGTTGAGCTTGCAAAGAGCAATGTTACTGTACTGATGCTTGTCTTACACTGTAGGTGACTGAACTGTTCACAGTTAATAAAAACGAACTTGAGCAGTGTAAAACAGATCTAGAAATCAAGGAGAAGGAACTGGAAGAAACACAGAAAGATCTGCAAGAAACCAAAGTTCATCTGGCTGAAGAAGAATATGTGGTTTCCGTTTTGGAAGATGCTGAACAAAAACTTCATGGCACAGCTAGCAAGGTTATCACTCTCCTGGCATCTAATTGTAACAATAACTTCCTCTCTTTAAGGGTTCAGCAATCTGTTCAAAGATGTCTTTGTCACTAGAGGATGATGTGAGTGACAAAAATGAATTTAAGGTTTAAAAACTATGATTGACCCTCTGAAAACTGTTATAGTGAGGAGTCACTTAGAGATTGCAAGGCTTCCTCTGTGGAAGTATTAACCAGTGTATCTAACAGCAAACTGTCAGTCTGGAAGCTGGCTTTTCATAAGGTTTTCATAAGGCTTTCAGTGCTTTGCAGTTTCTATTGTTATGAGTTGTTTTGCAGAATAACTACTTTAGTTTACCTAACTAGACACTTAAGCCTGACCTTAAAACAGAGTAAGTTATGCATAACTAGAGTAGAGAAATTGCAAGAACCAAGGGATGTGCAATAATACTGAGTAACTGAAACTATTGCCATGTCTCTATATTTTAGAGGGTATTTAGGTGCTTTTTTTGATGTGTTTATGACTGGTCTTAATTTTCAAAACAGACTTGATAGAGACAGAGTCCTGCTATTTAAAGTGCAAAGTGATTAATTCCATGTCTTTAGTCAATATGAAAAGTTCTTTCTATTCGGGTTCTTGTAAGGTTGGGAGCGGGTGCTCAGTTTTGCATGTTGATATGGAATGTTTGTGTGAGATAAATGGGTAGAGAAATCATTTACACTAACTACAAAACCAAATTCCTGTATACTTTCAAATTCTAAATTATCACAGAGGTAATACTGGAAATCACTTGCTTTCAGTACAATTAAAAATATATTTACTGTCAAATCTTTCAGAAAACTGTGCAGCTACTGGGAATTTCTTCGTTACTGTTCTATGTTCATTGTATTTTAATTCCTTGAATACTGAGGATGTTCTATTTTAATACTTGAGAGTTGGGGGCAAATGTTCTCTAGTAGGTAAATTTTTCTTGTACTGAGACTGTAGATGGCATAGCACAAGATTAAGAACGGTTGTAATTTGATGTTAAAGGAAATATCTGCTTCACGTTCAACTTAGAACTAGAGTTCTTCTGAACATGAACTTATGCTTGGCTTCTGATTTAAATATCTACTGAAATAACCTTAAAAAAAATTTTAGTTGCTTAATACAGTTGAAGAAACCACAAAAGATGTATCTGGTCTCCACGCAAAACTGGACCGTAAGAAGGCTGTTGATCAGCACAATGCTGTTGTCCAAAATACGTTTGCACAACAAATGACTGATTTGTTCAACAGAATACGAGATTCAGTTACTGAGAACAGTGTGAAGCAGCAACAGATGTTGATGTCTTACACGCATTTTATAGGTAAGTGTAATACCTCTACATGAAGGTCATCCTTATGTTTTGCAATAGTACAATCAAAGATCAACATTTTAAATTGGACCTCTGTTAGTAGAAAGATTAAGCTTTATTTTAAACAATGTAGTAATTACATAATAATGTGTCTCAGATGGTCAGCTAAGAGTAGTAAGTTTTGTAACACTTTCCAATTTCTTTTCTAGGTGACATCTTGTCTACCAGTTCTTCGGCAGCTAATATTCTTACATCAGTTGTATCAGCATCCTTTGCCTCTCTTAAGGAATTGGTGTCTACGGAAGTTTCTTGCATGTCTGAAAAAGTATTACAACATGAGAATCTGTCACTTGATCATAAAGCTGAGCTACTGAGATTAATTGTTAGTAAACTTACATACTCTTTTTTTTTTTTTTTTTTATTTGAAGTATATGAAATTGTCCTCAATCAGAAGAGGTGCTATAAACAATCTTTTTTTTTTTTTTCCTGACGCTCTGTTTCAACACTTAGCCATGATTACATACCTCTTCCCTCCTCATCCCGTCATGAGCTGTAATGTGCTGTACAGCAAAAGCTAACTGCAGAGCACGTAGACCTTACTTATCCATATGAATAACTTCTTAGAAAAGTACCAAAGAGACTTCCATATTTTGTTTTACCTTTTTTTCCTATTGCTCTTTCTAGGAGGAGCATGCGTCAGGATTAGGAAGCGCATTAAATAGCTTGACACCAATGGTAGAATTTGTCCTGGGCCTAAACTGTCAATTTCAGACTAACGTGAAAAAATATTCAGCTGTGGCTGATAAGGTAATAAACAGATTTTTCTCTTGTGCTTTTCTTGCATATACCCCCTTTTCTGCAGTGCTAGTGTTTTCATGCCTGGTTTGGCTTCATCTCCTTTATTCTGTCACATACGTTGTTTTACTTTATAGCTTTTCCTTTTGGACTTCCATTTTTGTGTGTGTTGTGTCCCCTTGCTACCTATATTGGCACAGCTGCTCACCTAAATGCTGAAGACAAATAATAAAATGTAGATGCTTAAAGCTATGTATAACAGGTATTTGATAATATTTTTTGTATAGTCTCTACTGTATTATAGAAGTCTGAAACAGCTGACTTAAATGAGTTCTATCACTTCAAATTTCTCCTGCTATTGTACCAAACTTTATTTCCTAGTTATTTTCATTATGGAGAATGTGGAAGTGTACAATAACAATATACATACACAGTGCTACACTTATAAAAGTTCTATGCTTGCTTTTTTTTTTTTTTTTTTTTTTTTTTTTTGGCTGTGTTATCACAGAACCATAGAATTAACAAGGTTGGAAAAGACTTCCAAGATGATCCAGTCCAACCATCCACCCATCGCCAATATTTCTCACTAAACCATGTCCCTCAGTTTAACATCTTAATGTTTCTTGAACACCTTCAGGGATGGTGACTTCACAACCTCCTTGGGCAATTATGTTTTAAGTCTTTGAATTGCAGCTCCACTCTTTCATTCTCTCCATTTTGTTGGGAGAAAAAAAAAAAACCTCAGATCCAGGTGGAGGACTAAATTTCCTTCTTCTGTCAGTTGCATCTCATCTGAAATAAACTCACTTCATTTAAAAGCTGTCTGCTAGTTTTCAAGCTTTAACAGCAATAAGTACATGTCTTACAAGCTGTTGCTTCTTATTCTGGTCTTAGCCAAGTATGTTGAGTCCTATTTTGTATATTTTGTATGCTGAATTTTATTTAGGAAAGCCCATACTAAGTGCCATTCTGTTACTTCTGAATGTTCTACATGTTATTTGCTACCATTCACCCACTATGCTTGCCTTCGACAGTTTTTGTGAAGTAAAGGTTTCTTCTCCCCTCTCTTGCCCACTATGCTACAGATAAGTATCCAGTTCTTATCTAATAACAAACATTTAACTGAGAATAAACTTCTGTTTTTTTGTTTGTTTGTTTTTTTTAAAGCTGGAAAGTCATAAAAAAGAAATGGATACCTTCTTTGAAGATCTTTCTCTCACTCTGAAAAAATTACAGGAAGAAACAGCTAATGTTCTTGCTCAGCTTCAGAACGATTGTGAAAATTTAAGAGAAGAAGTGGAAATGACAAGACTAGCACATACAAAGGTACCCTTGGAGTGAAGAGAAATCATAGTGTCACCTGTTGTTCTTTGAATTCTCTAGCAGTAAACCGTGGTATCTGTTTCAGAAGCAATGGTGGGATAGTGACTTGGTGATCCTAATTCTTTTCAACTTCTGTTGTGTGACTTTAGGTATCTTATGTAGGAAAGTAACAAGAATTACCCTTGCTATGAACACATCTAGTTTATATGCCTTCACGTAAATCTCCAAAGGCAAAGTGTCTGTCATCTATAGAAAAAATGTGACTTAAGCTTTACAATAATAAAGCTGTACTATGTTATATCTTTCTTGAAAGATACAACTTTTCTTAACAGAGTGCAGCTGAGTTAATGTCCTCACTACAAAGACAGCTTGACCTGTTTGCTCAAGAGACTCAGAAGAACTTAGCTGATGTACTGGCAAAAAATGGAGGCTTGAAGACCACCATCACTGCTGTGCAAGAAAATGTTCACCTGTAAGGAACTGATTACTTTTGGTATAAACTGATGCAACATGTGTTAAAATCCACCTTTCAAAAATGTCTGAATTGTTACGTGTCTGTTGTTGCAGGAAAACTACCAACCTAGTCAGCAGCACAGCTTCTAATCACAGCAGATTTCTTGCATCTATGGATAATTTTTCTAAGGAGCTCAGGATTATAAATGGTGAAAATAAGAGGATGCTGGAAGATTCCACTGACCACTGTCAGCAGCTTCTCATCAATCTCAGAAATGTGTCTCAGGATGCTGATAAATGTGCTGAACTTACAATTGCTCAGATAGCCAGCTTTACCGATCAGCAGCTATTGTCCCTCAGGGATGAGAAACAACAGCTTATGTGTTTTCAAAAGGTACCTGTAGCTATTGTAGTCTAATGCAATATTTGGAGACAAACTTCTACAGGAGAATTCATAGGGGAAAATTCTTAACTATAATCAGTACAAAATGGAGTCTGGATCACAGCAGACTCATGCTAATAAATGCATTTTGATGAGATAAAAAAGCTTAACTTGAGTAAGAGTTCAAACTAGCAATGCAAATAACTTCAAAAAAAAAAAAAAAAAAAAAAAAGTGTCTTGATTAATCCCATGTGGCTAACTTCCACCTGTACTTTAAGCTTTTTACCACTTGTAGCATGTAGCTCTAATTCTAAAGCTTAATTACAGGTAGTGTCCCAGGGAGATTTAGACAGAGATGAAGTATAGTCTGTAATAGAACAGACAAGTCCAATTTGTTTTGCTAACTTTAAGAAAGTTAAACTGCTTAAGGCATTTGTAGTCTTGAGAAAGGCGCTCTTTTAACTATTATACCTACTGAAAACTTCAGGCACTTCCTTCCAGTAGGAAGGACAAAGTATGTTGTTCTTCCTCTTTGTCCTCTAGAAATACATAATGCTTCTAGTCCTGGTAGGATTTTATCACTTCCCTTAAAAATCCTAATTTAATGCAATGTTATGAGTAGACACATAACAATTCTGTTTTGAACCAGGTGGCATCAATTTTATTTTGAAGAGTAGCTTTCTGAAATGATCGTACTTTCTAAGAAACTGACTCTTCTTCTGAAGATAGTTCTCAAAATGAGAATGTAAAATTGGCACTGAAACTTCTCAATTTGAGGTCTCACAATTGTTTCGTTTTAGATCATGTCACTAACCATGCACCCACATCTTAGAAAAGAGGCCATAACCTTAACTTTCCTGTTAACTTGATGTTTTTGTGCTTTGTTGGTTTTTTTTTTTTTCCTGTTGTTGTTTGTTGTAGAAAAACGGAGAAAACTGTGATAAAGCAATAGCTGAAATTGCCGACCAAATTGGTACTCAAAAATGTGCTGAGGAGAAGATACTAAATGGCCTTCTTGATCGAATGAAAGTTGATCAGGGGGTACTTCTGGAACAGAAGCTGGCACTTAATGAAGAAGCACAGCATGGACTGGCTCAGGTTAATGGTTTCCTGAAAGAAGATCTTAAAGTGGATATTCCAACAGGTATTTCAAGTAGGCAGGAGTCAGTCTTGTGGAAAGCAATCTGAGTTGTGGAGTTTGTATTCAGAGGTTGATAGGAACATAATACAAAAATCTTGCACTTCTTTTTTTAAGGTGAATGCAAGGATTGACTGAAGAAAGTGTGACTTCTGTGTCGATTTAATGTAAAACTGATGATCTGTAATTAAAGCAGTTGCTTTATGTATTTAATAGTGCCTTTCATTTGTATACCATCTGCATTAAAGGGACAACTCCACAGAGAAGAGACTACTCTTATCCAGTCACACTGGTGAAAACAGAACCCAGGGAACTTCTACTGGAACAACTGAGGCAAAAGCAATTAATGCTTGATGCTATGCTGAACAGTGTGATACAGGAAGTGGAGGGAAATACAGATGAGGTATGTATATGAGTTACAAACATGTCAACAAAGATTTCATATCTCTAAAGAGTTTTGTGTTCTTTTAATCTCTGTGGAAAGTTGACCAGAAACCCAGCACTGTTGCAGCCTTCCTGTGTGGTACTTGGAGTTGCATGCTGAGCTTTTGAGAAAAACATTGTCTTGAAAAACAATGGAAGACCTTAATAGTTGTTTAGAGGCTCTCATTTCTGTTTTACAAAAATACGTAAATTGTGATCAGATCTATAAGAAATACAGCACTTCCATTGATGTAGGAAATTCAAACATACAGCGAACTTCTCTGAACGCTTCTGTTTTAGGACCTGCTGGAAGAGGAGGAAGGGATGCAAGAATCCACTGAAAGCCTTGGTGATGACAAGTACTTAGTGGATATAAACATAAGCTGTCATGCAAATGGAGGCATTCCCTTTTTCCAGGTAACTTTCATAGGTATTCTGAGCAGTGAAAGAAAGTTATCGTTCTGTAATAGGCTTGTAGTATAAAATCATTTGCTGATAGCCTTGAGTGTAGTCTCGTAACTTCTTTTAATGCTGTAGAATATGCTTTGTTAAACTTCAGTTAAAATAAACATTCTAACAACCTAGAAAAATGTCATGATTTGCTAGATGCATGCATGTGGTTTAATAGAAAAGATGAAATTTAATACAGTACATTTTCTTTGAAATCTGATAAAAGTTAACTTTCTTGATTTTTTTTTTTAAAATTTTTTTTTTTTTTTTTTTACTTTAATTTTCTTCCTTGCTTTTGACCTTTCTCTTCCACCAATGTATCGTGGACCTGCATTATCTTAACGTGCAAAACTTATCACACATTTTCTTTAAATTCCAGCACAAAAGGAGTCACAAAAAAGATAAAGAGAACAAAGCTGCAGCAATGTTGGAGAAAAACAAAACTGAAGATATGACAGAACAGCTTCTTCCTAAATCTAAGCTACCCTTAAGATCACTGAACTAAAATATACATATATACTGCAGGTTCTTATAAAATACTTTTGGTTATCTACTGAGCCATAAGTTCTCCTGGTTGTTCTGTCTCTGTATATAGTGATATATTGATGCGATATTGGATCAAAACTTGACACGATATGTCCTGCCTTTGTTCTGTTTTTATATACGATGGCTTGCAAATATTAACATTTTTATTTAAAAAAAAAAAAAAAAAAAAACAACAACAACAACAACAAAACAATCTGAAGGTTATGGTGCTGTATGTTAAGTGACATTTTTTATCTTGTCAAGTAATAGATTGCTTTCTGCTTCTCAGTAGATTTGTAGTAGCAGGAAGGGATATGGAATAATGCTGTTTTCTTAATTGTAAATATGTGATCTGTTTCTGTACCTGCCTTACTCTGATTCCTGTTACTATGAAGTAGATAGTTGTCTTCGGGGTACTTTCAAATAAATCAGTTGATGCACAGAGTATAGATGTGTATGCATATGTGGTTTCAGTCTTAAACTTGACAACATAGCTAAAGTATTATCTCTGCAAAATAGATCCTCTGAACACCATTCAGATAAATGCTGATAAAGATCAATAATTTTGATTATACCCTTGCACTGTGATTCTCTTGGCTATAGCACCAGATGGACTGATTTTCTGTATTTCTGTACCACTTCTTACCTGTTAGTTTCTCTTCATGGGCAAAGCTAATTGCTTTTCTTTAGCAGCAGATAGCAGGAGACAAAAGCATTCCCTTCCAAATGAGCAAGGCAGCTATATGTCCACAACCTCATTACTTTTTATTTTTATTGTCTTAGTACTTAGCTTATATACCAGATCTTTCCATTATATGAGGTTTGAAACCCTAAAAGGGGTTTTGAAATCCTGTTTTGTCTGTGGAAATGTCTCCATTGAAGTGGTTGGTATGTTGTGAAATTCTGACAACAGAAACATCATGGGCGTAATTTTCCAAGACTTGGCATCTAGGTTCTTGTACCACATTCTTTAATACTGACAAGATTTTTGCTAGTGTAATCTATCCACTTCCTAACTAAAAGGCACTTCTGCAAGTCTTTCACCCTTAATTTTCTATACAGAGTTCACAAGATCGGTGTGAACAAACAAACTGGAGCAGCCAGTGCCAAGGAAGGATCACATCCATTAAAATGATGCCAGAATCTACACTTATTTAACCTTTTTGAAACTACCCTTGTCCATAGCTGTTTGATTTTCCCTGCTGTGGACACAGATCGCTTTTCTCATATTGAGAACCTTTAACAGATGTATGAATCTCTGGGACTGCTTGCTTTCTCTTTTCAGAGAGATGTTTTCTTACATTTGCAACAATGTTATGGCAGATTACTGTTTCTTTCATTGGGCCTGGTGCCTAGTGGTCACACCAGAAAGATGAATGGGATGAAAAATTCGGATACAGAATCTCTGCTTCCTTGCTCTCTGCTTCCTTGCCATTGTCTCTTCTCCCACTAGGTGGCTCTAACGCTGAAGTGTTAGTCTAAACCTCCAGCACCGATTGCTAACCAGGATTTAGGAGCAGGCAATTTGCCGAGGCTTTGTTCGGACATCTGTTACAAGGATGGGTTTGAAAAACTTATGATTTTATGCTTCTGCTAGAACAATCCTATATTCAAACCGGGGTGAGGGCTTGTTTATTGAAGGAGCTGCGCTTAAGAGAGATATTCAGACCTGTGGCTTGAGCTTTCGTGCAGGATCAATAGATGCTTGTAGTAATTAAATACTCTCTGAGATCTCTGTTGCATGGGCATTCCCTAAAGTAGAAAGCAAAACCTACTTGTTTAGCTGTAAGAAACACCTCTTCCTTAACTTTGCTTACGCAGGGCTAACTGGATGCACAGGTTTAACCCAAAGAGAGGAAATTGGTGTGATGTAGGGTAGTTTACAGAATGGTATCAATTTTGCTTGTTAGAAAGTATCGTTCATAAGAAGCGTGGAAGCTGTTTCCACAGAACAAGTAGCAAGGTCATACCCTGACTGAGTTGTGCTGAGGTGGAGGTGGAGTTGTGGTGTGACTGGGATTGTACAGCCATGTTCTAATTAACCAGGAGATTTTTCCGTCTGATTCCAGCTTAGCAGCCAGGTGGGGCAACTCTCAAATTAACATAAAAAAGAAAAGAAAAGAAAAGAAAAAAACAGCTAGCAAATATGTACGATGAATGGTAAAATGAACAGGGGAAAAAGAAGAGCTTAAGCACGTGTAGTATGGTAGGATGTGGAGAGACTGGTAAGACAACAGGAAACAATAATCAGAGCCACCAGCTTTCTTTTCAGTTAAAAGGGAGTAATGAAGAGACAGTGAAAGAAAGGAAGTTTTCTGCTTCCGAGTTGACAGCTGTTGTATCAGAAGCCGTTGTGTGGGACTAGAGAGGAATGAGAAGCTACCTTTCTTTGTTCTGTTAGACATCAGTTGCCCTATAACCATATGTTAAATGAGTGGAGGAAATGAGAGCCTAGAACTCTTCAGGTGATAAAAGAAAATTTAAATGTAGAAGGAGATGGAAAAATATAAAAAGGCTAAAATTCCTTTTCCATCTTAAAGCATCTGAAGGGGAAAAAATGAGCTCTAATCTTTTAGAACATTAAAAATGGGGAAAAAATATATAGTTGCTAAATATATACTTCTTAAATGACTGTTTATATCCTTTTGACTCCTATTTTTTCTTTCCTTGTTAGAAACTACTTTTTATGGTAGAGGACTATGCTCTATAAGCTACCCGCCCACACACATGGTAGCTTTATGAACTTAAATAACAATAAATCATTCCAGGTTTTGTGTTAGTAGGGTTTATATGGTGCAGTATTACAGGTGGGGTGTAGACCACCTAGCAAAGTAGGCTGCTCTTGAAGGTTGAACCCAAACTCAATTCACAGCAGTACTTCTACGCTCGTTCTTGAAAATGTTAAAAACCCACAACTCAGCAGGAACACAGGGCAGCTAAGCAAATGTTTAGATCTCTATGTTCACAATACATGTGAAATCATCTTTGGTTCCTATAAGGCCTGCCTACAAGAATGAGGGTGCTTCATTACAATGCATGTGCCCTTCAGACATGCTAAAAAGGAGCAAATGCTCGATTCCCTGTTCTCTCTTCAGGGAAAAAGATCGGAATGAACTGCCATTTTTATAAGGGGTCTGAACAATATTTATCATGCTTATTCTGTTTCAAACACTGTCCTGTCAGATGTAGAGTGATGTGCAAAACTATATGAAAATACTCTGCTTTTAGGTGGTGTAAAATTAGATTTTGTAACGGGGATTAACTGGAGTGTGCTGTTGTTGTTTTTTCTCTCTCCAGAATATTAAACTTACATAAATGTTTCCTTGGCTTTATTAGTTACACTTGAAATACTCTGGGGGACTCTTGGCCTGTTATAACCCAAACACTGTAAGTCAGTGAATGAGACACAGTGACTGAAATGTTGAACTTGACAAGTATGCTTTATTTTTTTAATTACCAAAATGTAAGAATGAAATAAACAGATGATATAAAATATATTTGAGGGTTTTTTTCTGAGTCTTTCTAAATATGATTGCCTACAATTGCTGATAACATAATTTTGACTATAATTTCATTCTGATAATGTTCAGAGCACTAATGCTACTGCCAGAAGATTTTTTTTAATGTGAAAAAGAATTGTATTTTCACTGGCATAAGTTAATTGAAAGAAAAAAATCTTTTCTTAGCCTAATTAAGCTGGCTATTTTCAAATGAAAAATAACAAAATTAGTGGCAAAGAAAATATTCTTTTAGCAGTTATGACAAGTATTAAGCAAAACAGATGAAGTATGTGGTAAGATATTTATTTTTTCCTTCTCTACAGCCACTTGTTATAATGATGGCTGCTGCTTAGAGGTCTGCTCTCTGATTTTATAAGGAGATAATTCTACAGCAGTCTCTTGGCTTACATAAAAATGGTAAGGTGAGGGATCAGATTCCTTATCTCTGAAGTACATTACTAACTTGGTAATGATAATTTAAAAACAGAAATCCAAGGCCCTCTTTACTCTGGCAACTAAAAGTTTCATGGTGTTCAGGAGGATTCCTCCAGGTAATCGTGGCAGCTGCTTTAATTCTTAATTCTGTGTTTTTTCATAGGTACGTCAGGGGATTTTGCTTCCCCTACTTTGTAAAATAACTTAGAGATCTTTCAGGATGGGTATGACTGTATCATTCTGCTATTCAGTGTCTTGATCAAAGGTCTGTTGAAGCTCCTAATGACAGTAGTGGTCCTAAGATCACACCAAGATCTGTGGGAATTGTGTTTATCACAAAAAGAGGAATCTATCTACAAAATGTGGCACCATGATTCACACAGCAGATGTCCCCTGTTTTCAGGAACTGACCTTCGTGGCTAATGTAGGGACTGCTACTTCCACTTTGGAATTAAGTTGTCAGTGTCTTGTTAAGATGTTTCTGATGGAGTAAATGCCAGCTTTCTGGCATGATTGATGCTGAAGAACTTAAGCAACCACTGTCGTATGAAAAGGCTGTTTGGGGGAACTGTTTTTTCACCTTTCAATTAACATTCACTAACCATCAGAACTAAACGTAAGTGGCATCAGTGTTCTGTTTAGAGGCTGAAGGAAACAATGAGTGAGACGCTTATCCTTCGTTAGAGCCAGCAGCTTTTGTGACTTAATTAAAATATGGCATTAATTTCAAAACCATTCATTAAATCATTATGATGAAATGATGATAGGCGCCAAAATTTTGCTTGTTCATTCTAACAGTTTATTTTGGGAAACTCAGTCTAACAGGATAAACCTTGAATATACAGATTAATGCAGGGGAGGAAATTTTACGATGTCTGTTAGTTAATACAGAAGCCAATCTTATTAATCATGGATTTACAGAGGGCTGTTTTATTAGATGTTAACCATAGCTTATGTTGACAATTGATTTTCATTGTAGGACAACTGAATTTATTATTTGTAATAAGATAAAGATAATTAAATTGACTTTGTAAAGGTTACTATCATAAATGTTGGTAGTACCTGTGAATAGCAAACATAGAACTGCTTTAGCAGCGAAAATTCAGTTAAGTGATAGGGGCTTTTTTTCCATTGCATTTAATTGTCTCTGAATATTTTTAGCGTGCAGTTCATTTTCCAGCCTTTCATTTTGTTTTTTAATGCTGTGAGAAAACTGTCTGTGTTGAAACCTCACTTCTAGTTCATTTTCTTTAAAATAAATCGGGGACAAAACATTTTAAAAGTTACAGAAGTAAAGCAAAATACAGAATATAAATGTTATGCCGCAAAGTCTTGTTCTGTGTCTTCTCCACTTTGTCAGCAAGTTATTCACAATGTGTTGAAACAGGTCTGAGATCTACAATTAAATCTGACTTTCAGGTGTTTTTCCTTTTTTTCTAATATTAAAAAGCGTAATTATTAAGGAGGAGAATTTAGGCCTTGCAAAAAAATAAGGCTGTTCAGAAGTTATGTAATCTTTTAAAGTTGTATTGGCTTCATGATGTGTATTTCCCCACCCTGCAATGTCATCCATATATCTGGGTACAATCTTCTGAAAACGTGGAGGAATTCTGAGGATGTTGAGCCCTAGGGAAAGCAGCTGAAGTAATATCGTCAAACCAACAGCAGCAGAATCATGGAGTCATAGAATATCCTGAGTTGGAAGGGGCCTACAGGGATCGTTGAATTCAGCTCCTGGCTCCACACAGAAGTACCTTCTGAAGATTTGACAGTGTGGAACTTATGCAGTACAAAGGTAAGTACTATCAAAATATTTATAACGTGCTTTTACCATAATATTATTCTTTGGTTTCTAGCTCAAATTTGCCATAACTCTACAGACTTGAAACTCATCATGTCTTCTTTGTTATTTTGAATCTGAAAGTAGAGAGGTAAGAAGACTGTTGTGTAAGCACAGATGTTTGATATGGTCTTTAGGGGGTTTCAGAAGGAGGGCGCTGTTGATGTTCTTCAATGAAATACACTTGCCTGGATCTTTGTAGTAGTAGAGCTAACTGTGATTAGTTCTTCTGTGGTTCATCCATTGGTGGAAAGAAGTCGTAGCTATATGGCTGAATATGGAGGAGGTGAGCAACACATCACAAGAAGTACAGCTTACCAGGGAAGTTAGGCTGCTGGTTGCTGGGCTGCAACATAGGTGCTAATCACTTGTTTCATTTCTATTTAGTTCAGGAAAAAAAAACAATGAAACTCTTTGTAGCTTTGTAACTGATGGCCGGTTAGTTGTCCCATGGCTTTGTTACTGATGCTGCTTTCTCTGACAAAAGGACTGTAAAATATTATTAAATATTATTAAATAATAAAATATTACTATAAAATATTCTGCGTCCACTGTATTTTCAGTGCTTTGTTGTTCCTGTGTGGAACTCTTGAGCCCAATGCTCTGCTACTTGATCCAAAGGTAGGCAGGAACACATGCTGCCAGGATCCAAGTTCTAAAGATACATTCTTTACTGCTATATTTCTGCTGCACACACATCCACAAAAATCCTGACTGTCACCTTGGGCTCAGGCCACCTCCTGGGCAGGTTTTCCTCCCAAAGCAAAGCAGAGCCTGGATTTGCCCTGTGATATTTGCTGCAGTCCCTGGGAGAGAACCTTGTTGCACTCTGCTCTGCTTGAAGCTGGGGAGAAAGATTAGAACCTCGGGGAAACTCAGCACCTGGTGCCCTGCTTGGTTTCCTTCTTCCCCTATGTGGAAACATGAGGAGGTTGTGCTTTTAACTTGGATGCTCCAAGTGCATAGATAAATCTGGAATAAGCATCACTCACTTTGAATTTTCCTATTGTACTTTTTAATGTTAAATACGTTTCTTGAAACATGAAACACAGATCCTTGGCTGGAGGTTGGCTCTTCACAGCTACCTTATGCCATAAGCAGCACTTTCTGATTCTCTGTGTGTTATTTGCAATGAAAGTGCTGAAGCCATTGTAAGAATATGATATTATTTGGTTTTAATACATAACTTAATCTGCTCAGAACAAAGCCAGGGCAATCTCACTTTTCAAGCAGTTTCCATTTCATTGCAGTATTTACTTTAAATGAAGGGCCATGATCCCGTTCAAAGCCATAATTTCCCCCTCTCTCCCCTGTTGTCATTAGAACCAGATAACAGGAAGAGAGTGGAAGATAACTGCCACTTATTTGGGTTTCACTTGGAGCTCTCAGGCAGAAGCAGGGACGCCAGCCAAAGCCAAATCAATTCATTTGAATGATTTGCTGATTACCTGTGTTAGTTATTCCTTGATTATCTTTCCCATTGTCTGGGACTAGCTCTTTGCCTTTGGGATTGGTTTGACTGTTTATTTTTACCTGTTATTTGTAGGGAATATTCTGCATCGTGTGTAACGCGCTCCAGTCTCTACAGTCAGGAGTAATTGGCACTAGAAGTGAGGACTGCTGTGATAACTAGTGGAGAGGAAACATGATGTTCTAGTTTTTCAAGGGGGTACATACAGGTGGTGTGAGCTGAGCTCTAGCCACACACTATGGTAGAGGCTGTGGCCCAGGTCCCATTGCCCAGAGCTGGCGGGCTGTGCTCGCCTTCCCTCCTTGTCACTTCTGCACCTCTGCTCTGCATCCCAGCAGTGCACATGCTCAGAAAGAATGGACAACTGGTTATGCTTTGCTTGAATGTAAACTTTCACTCCATAGGATGTACCATGATATAAGACAAGGAGCTATATCAACATTCAGCAGATTGGAGTTCATAACACATAGAGTGCTACAGTTATAGTACTACGTGACAGAGATAATTTGGTCAGACTACGCAGCCAGGCCATCTCACTCTAGTAACCAAAGGATCTGGAATAATGCTTCAAACCTAAGGAACTGTCCTGTGCTTTGAGGTGTATGGCAGCAAAGAGAAAATCATGCCTCTGAGTTGGACCTTTTGCTCTCCCAATAACTTCCTGATGAAGAAGCCCTCAGCCCACAGCTTTCCTTATGGTTTTCAGCTACATTGTAGCATCGTAGCATAGATAGACAAATGTGGCTTTATCCGCAACAGGAGTGAATAACTTTATTCGTATTCATTACATTTTCTGAGTGGATTCATCCACAGAAAGTAAGGCAGTTAGCACAAAGCCTAAGTGAATGCAGGAAAAATCAGAAAATAAAACTGACCAAAATGAAGTTCTCTGAACCACACACATTGGAAGGGACCTCGAGATCAGTGAGTCCAGCCCCCAGATGCTGTCATTCTGAACTGTACAGAAAGAATCCCTAGTGACAAAGCAATACAGATAAAATCAAGCCACCCATTCTGCAGCAAAACACATGGCACCAGGTATGAAAGCAGCGATGTCAGATTGAGGGCCAGGTTCCCTCTGTCCCACACTGTGAGACCTGCGCTGCCTGTGGGGTGACTCTCCTCCCTTGCCTGCCTGCTGCCTCCCCATTTCTGAATGTATGTGTGTGTATGGCTGTGCTCATCTTGCTCTTCGGTCAAGATATATTGAGAAGCCTGAGGGGAGGCTGATAAACCAGCAATTACAGAGCTAAGTCAACAAGAAGAGATGGCACCACACTGGCCGGTGAGAACGTTTGTTCAGCAGCGTTCCAGGGAGGGGAGAGAGCTTGAAGAGCACATACAACTTTCTCAGCACAGATAACAGGTTTTCTCTTGACATCAGTCCCCAACAGAGTTGATCCAACGAGTATTATCTGCAAAAACAACCACTGGCTGGGCCAACAAACTCAGCAGTACCAAACCTTAAAATATCCAATTTCAGTAACACACTTTGCTGTAAACTTTGGACGTTATCTTCACCTGCATCAGATCTGATAAAATTGCCTGAAGAGGAATTCAGAGGTGCTGGAGCCTGTGTTCAGCTTAAAGATTAATTCTTTACACTTATGGGTATCCACATCTCTCATTAGGAGAGGAACATTAGAGCTCCATATTAAGGCAAATCACTAATTCCAATATCTCCTTCCTGGCCATGACCAGAGGGGCTGCAGAGGGGATCTGTGAGAAACAGCCACAGCCAGAGATATCCCTTCCAGCTTCCATCAAATTGCAGCGTAAGGGCTTCCTGAGCCAAACTCTTTAAGTGAGCTGTTATGTCCAATCCTCATCAAGGTACCTATCCTCCATTAATTTGTCTTCTGTCTTTCTGAATTCATTTGTACTTTTGGCATCCAGAGCTTCCCATGGCAACGAGTTCCACAGTTTAATTATGCACTGTGTGAAAAAGTACTTCCTTTTGTTTGTTTTAAACCTGCTAAAACAGAATTACAGGATGCACAACAGAATTGCATGGGCAGACTCAAATGGGAAGATAATGTGGAATGACAATGGAAAATCGTTCTCAGCGCAGAGAACTGGAAACCGGTTCTGTTTTTGTGCTGCTCTGAGCACCAGTATGGGATTAGGTAGTACTTCCTATCAGTCCTCTCGTTCTCATAAATAAGCTAAAAATGACATACGTAAGAAAAGCAAGGTCCACATCTTCCTTTTCTGTTAGAGTGAAAAAAAGTTCTAAAAAGAAAAAAGAAAAGTTCTAAAAGAAAAAAGACTGCTGCTTAGGAACGAAGGACTCTGAGTTTACATTTGAATTTACTGTGTAATGCAATGGTTTAAAAATCAGTATGTTTTGAGGCTTTCAAAGCCACACTGCAGCGAAGGAGTGAGCAAACCTCTCTTCTTGGAACTGAAGCTAGATAACATCTGGAAAAGGTGAGCGTAGTGCTGTGCACCTTGTTACCAGGAAGGCAAACTGGAGGGAGTTCAGAGAAGAAGAGCCAACCATAGCTGTGTGCTTGGAAGGAGTGCTGGTGAAAATGGCATAAAGAGCTGACGGTGTAGAGTTTGCTAATCAACACTCGAGGAAGAAGATGACATAATAACTGTTAACTAATGCTTGAAGTGTGAGCCTGCAGGAATGAGGGGAACTGGGATAGCCATTTTATGGCAATCAGGAGCATCCCGACTCTTTAGGAATTCGCTCACTGTTGGCACACACAGAGGTTTTGGAGGGTTGCAGTGCTCCCTATCAAACCAGCTGGTTTATCTATAGCAAACACCTAACCTGGCTGCCTGACTTCAACATGCATTCTTACAGCTTAATATTTTACAGGTGTCAGATGGGTGCTGCGGAGGATACATAGAGAGCAAGGTCATGTCTCCCTGTGGATTCAGTCCTTGTATCACACAAAACATAATCTGAAAAAAACAAAAACAGTAAAAGAGCAGCTTGAGAGCTACAGAAATGAAGAGATGCAGAAAGGCTTTGGCTGAAGTACACTGTTTTAGAGGCAGACGTTGTGATGTTGGTCCTACTGAACTTTCCTTGACTCGTGGTCTGGTTTCCAGTACATCTCAGACCACAGAAGACCATCTTTCTTTGAGAACAGATCTAGAAACAATGTAATGGCAAAAGGCAGGGAGGGTTCTCCTAGCTCCCCCCAGGCTGTTAGATGTTCTTCAATGATTAAATGTGAGTGACCTCTGAATTTAGGTTGGTTAGTTTGTTTTAATTAATCCTGAAATTTTAACTTGTGTGGAGATTTTGAGAGAGTTTTTGTGATTTTATAAACCTCTTGAAGTTATACTACACACGTTTTAAAAATACCATTGTAGAGAGGGCAATGTAGAAATGGATCTTGAAAATGAAGATGTATTTTTTCTACTTAATATCTACTATGTGTAATGTTATACAAGAGATCTCTTTGGACTCTCATGATTCTATTATTAGTGAGTCTTTTCCACAATGGCACATCTCCAAAGCCTCTGTCCTGGTGAGATGCCTGCTGCATCTCCTTTCCAAATGTTATATGTACCCAGTGAGTCTGAACAGATTTCTAAAACCCCATGTTTTTGGTGGAGGATATTCTTCAGCTACTAATTTGCATTTATTGTACTAACTTTGCAGTAGATTTTTTGCTGTAGGCCAGAGATCAACTTCTGGATTAGCACCTGCAGTGGGTTTGGCTCTGAGCTCATGATTTGGGTTCAAGGAAACATCTGGGCTATGGATTATGTGCTGCAACACTGACACTGCACCTCCAATTCTAGGCCCCAGCACTGGGGTGAGGTAAGATTATGAGATAGTCAAACTATGGAAGGATTGAGAAATGGCAGCTGTTCTGAAAAATGAATCAAACCCCGATCCATAATATATTAGCAAAGAACGGTAATTCTTAATATAAGGTGTGACACATAGATTTCACATCAGTGTGCTTACTTTCATGCCAGTTGAGATTTATTTTTTGTTTTGTTTTTACCATAAGTCTAACAATCAGTACATGCTGTGGAGTAGATATCATTGTTCCAACTTCCATCTGGGAGAAATTGTATTATGGACAGCACTCTGTGCTACCAGCCTGATTCCATGCCTACCTGGAGAGCTGTGCTCTGCTGCATGACCATTGCTACAGGTTCTTCTGAACAATTCTGTCACTTTATAGGCCAATAAGGTCTAGAAAAACAATGCACTCAAGATGAATATTTCAACCAAACTCCGGGGAGGGGGGGGGGGGGATAATTATATAAAGCAGCAGAGAATGACAAAATCTACATTCCTGTGAAAACATTCCCCTTATTTCCAAACTCTGAAGAGATCCAAGCAGTGACTAGACTTAGAGGTGACTACTGCTGCAGAGTGTGAATGGAATCAGACACACTGAAGGCCCACTCAGACACTCACCTACATCATTCTCTTTTTGTTTCATCTCACAGATTGTGTGGGTGTCCCCTCCCTGGTACCACCACCAGATGGAGATGGCAGATGTGGGCAATCCAGGAGTCAGTGCCTCCCAGAGCTGCATCTGGAGCGGATTGAAATGCTGACACAGACCAGGTCAGCTTCTCTTCCACAGCTGTGGCATCCTCCCAAGTCCTTGTTGCAAAGCAGAAGTCCTTGTTGTTGAGTGCCAACATCCCCTGGGCAGATGGAAGTGTCATCAGTGCTCTGTGACACGACACCGAGACTTTGGCGCTGTCAGAAAACTCCATATTGTTGTCGGAGCTAATTGGAGAGAACTGATGGGGGATGTTGGCACAGTATGTCCTCTGGATTGAGACACTCAGGGCTGGGTGCCATCTGCAGCTGTGGCTGTTACAAGGGCTGATTCTGGGCTGTGCAGTTTCCATCACAAAGGAAGGCTCCAGCTCCTGTGCTGGAGCAAAGAGGGGAAACATCTGCCTTAAGGAAATATGATTCTTCCTTTATTTCTTCCATTCAGTATTGAGTTCTACGTGATATTTCCATGTGCAACCATCAAGGCATATTCTGTCATGCTGTTATGAAAAGTTTCGCAATTGGACTCTGCAGATCATCTGCTCCGGTGGGCTCCAAAACCATTCCATGAACTCTGAGTTAGTCTCCAAGGTGCTCCCAGGCCTTCCCACACCAGCTTTACCCCAGTGCTTCGGCTTCTGCCCATGGAAACAGAGTCTTGAAAAGTTCTGGATACAGAAACAGGTCCTGTTTCTTGGATGAGGACAGATTTTAGATCCATCCTCCTAACTCTGCTGTCAACCAGCTGTGAGTTGTTACCTTGATTGTTACTGCGTGCTGCTGCTTTTCTCTATTAACAACTGCACACACCTATCAGCTCCAGATAAAACAAACCTTCCCGCCGACTGATTTCATGATGCCAAAATGATAAAGTTGGCTAAAAAATGTAGAGTGAATGTGTGAGCTCTGGAAAACATTAACAAAAATAACCAAGTAACACTCCCCATTCATACCTAATTCCTACCGCCATCAAATTTAGCTGTGTGTACTTTGGACCCGCTGGAACTCAACTCCTATTTTAAGTGCCCAATAGCTTGTAGTCTGATTACTCCATAAAAAAAGATATGTTGTCAACACTGTAGTTTAGGCAGATTCTCCATTGTCTGCTCCCTTGTTATGGGCATTTACATCAACACAGAGTGGGTGTACAGCAGCCAGCAGTCTGTGTTAGCAGCACTTTGCAGTCAGTTTGCACTTACGTAAAGGATTGTGCAAGTGAGAGGGAATCTAGCCCCTGGGAATTGTGTGTGTTTTTGGGTGTAATCTTGGTGCGTGTAGCCAACACATGAGAATATAGAGAAGTTTTAACATGCTGTGGCTGCCATCACCCCAAATAAATAGAACAAACTACGGAGCCGTCAGTCGCACTCACAAACAGGAGCCAGAATAGCCCAAAAAATGTTTTGTGGTGGCAGATACACAGAAATATGAGCCCGTAAGGAGCGATATATTGCTCTGTTTTCCATAGAGTTGCTCGCCGCATTCTCATACTGGTCAGATAAAAAATTCTTTTGGCCAAAGAAGGGTTCCAAAAAACATTACAGCCCATGGAGTTTCTCAGGATGTCTCTTTGCAACTCAGAAGAAAACTGGTGATTTCTGTTCCATTGGGCAGAATTGGATTGTGACTCTGGTTTAGAGAAGCCAATATCGCTGCAGTCATTGGGACAGCCTAGAAAGAAAGCATTATGAAGGTATGTTTATGGAGCGGGGCCATGTGTTCCTTCCTCCCACCTCAGAGCCATAAATGCTGCATATCCCACTCTGTAGCATGAAGGTGTCCCAGCAGAGGTATTAATGTGGTGCTATCGGGGGCAGGAGGAAATGGAGGCACCTTACCCACGTGCTCCCCAAGGATCTGCCATATGTTGGTTGGAAATCTTTGACAAGACTCAAAGCACCATTAAAGCTTTTCTGAGCCTTTTAAATGTATTTATTTTCACAGCACTGGTGACAATGTATAGGAAAGGGACACTTGCTGGTTGCAGCATGGCTCATACCCATAGACCTCCAGTGCCAAGCAGGAATAGCCCACCAAGTCAGGATGCAGCCATTAAAGATGGTTTTCTCTATAAAGGCTTGGGATCTTCTTTTTGCTACCCAGAGCCCATAGCCCCAGTTAGAGGAGCAAAGCAGGAATCAAGAGCAGTCCCTGTTGCATGCTTCATTCCCCTGGGGTTTCCCAGTGGTGGGGCACCATGGGCTCGCAGCACAAGGCAAGGATATCTAAATGCTGGCAAGGGGGTTTGTTTTCCTCTGACCTAATGCTTAGAAACTGCTGAGACCTTACAAATCCTTAGCATGAGGCAAATTTCCCCAGAAGAGAATTTTTTCCACCAGAAGATTTAGATTTGGCATAATTCATGATCAGATGAACATAGAGGTGTAGGATGAAAAATGATAAGCCCCTGCCAGCTCTGCCTGCAACAACAACTCACGTGTTGTCCACTGCTTTTTGACCAAGATTTGTCTTATTTTTCTACAACTAATTAATACTCCTAGTATTGAACGAATATTGTTTTGCTACAACTAATGAATATTTTAACCTGCCTGATGTTTGTAATGGTTGCATCTCATTGGTAAATGGTGAGGAGGAGATGTGAGAGGTGAATGTCTACCAGATGAGCGATCTGGAAGATGGAATGAAGGCTGACATCACCCCACAGTACGTGGTGCCGCTGTCTGAAGCTGTCTGGCTGCCATAGTGCTAGGAAAATCAGAGAAGCGATCTCCCTCATATTTCCTCCTTGGATGGGGTTCAAGGCTGCGGCCTCACCTCTCTTGGAAGCAGCTTGCAATGCCTTCAATAATGGGAAGAGTTGGAATGGCTGAGGGCGGGATCCTCCTGGAAAGTGCCAGGTAGCACTGGGAGATGGGCTCTGCTGCACCGCCTGCGAATTTTGCACAGCCCAACATGGTTATCTTGGCTGGGGTGATTAATCTCTGGTCCTGCTGTATCACTGAGGGTGCTATTATGGGCAAACTCCCATTTCTTAGAGCAGAAGCTGGGCAAGTTCCACTCCAGAAGACCACGCCAGTGAGAACCAAACGAATGGGGTGAGCTGGGCATTCTGTGCTCCTGGACCCACTGCTCCTATAAATCGCAAAGTTTCTTTGTTGTCTGCAAAGACAACCCCATGAATCAGAAATCTTCTGGGGGGTGTCTGCAGGTAATCGAGTGTGGGGAGCTGTGGAGAGCACCGCCTGGAGGCTGCAGCCACCTTTAGGAGCTCTGCATTCCCAATGCTCCGATGTTAGGTGTTTGGTTTGTACTCTCCACAGATCTTTTGTCGGATTTTATTGGTTTGTTGGTCTTTGCCATGCTGGCGGTAACCCTCCGCCCATTGCTGCCCGCAGCACGGCGGGACTCCCGGGCACGGCAGGGCAGGGCCGCCCCGCGCCCCTCAGCTCCGCAGCCGTAGCACAAAGGGGCAGCCCGGCGGGAGGATCCCTGCGGCTCCGAGCAGCGCGGTGCTGCTCCCGACCCCGACAGGAGGGTCCAGGTAGTTGGGTCAAGGCCGGCAGAGACGGTGAAGAGGAAGGGGGGCCCGGATTTGTTTTATTAAGTTCGTTTTTTGCTCGTTCCCTCAGCTAGGAGCCCCTCGAAGGAGATTTCGCAGAGAGCGATCGGCAGGACAGAGCCCCGTCGTTATTACAGAACTAATGAGTTCTCCAGGCGCTCCCTTTGGGCCGAGGTGCGGGGATGCCCTGTGTCCTCCCCTCCTCCTCCTTCCTTCTCCCCCCCCCCCCCCCCCCCAACAGTTCTCAACTCAGCGAGAGAGCTAGGAAAAAGAATGGGAGAAGTTTTTTAATCACGAAGGAGTGAATTTTCATTTCTTTTTCTCCCTCTCTCCGAGGAACTGCCGTGCTCTGCAGAGGGGCAGCCGAGGAGAAATAACCCCGGTGCGGACGCCCCGTCCCGGGCGGCTGCGGACCTCTTGGTGCCACCACGGGCGCTCCGCGTTCGTCGCAGCGTTGGGACCGCAGCTCTCCGCCCGGAGCTGCGCTGTGTCCCTCCCGACGGAAAGTCCAACAGAACACAGTTCCAAAAAGAAAGGGAAAAGGTTTGATTTAATCCAGAAAATAATTAAAATCTCATGTATTTTTATTGGTTTGAGTATCCAGCAGAGTGAAAATATTGAAACTCCGAGCCCCCTTGCATTAAAAAGTCACAACTGCTCCATTTTATTGGTTCTGACTGTGTGAAAAAAATTATAAGGACAACATTGAAAAAATCCGGGTTTTAGAGCCCCGAATGGCCGTAAAAACAATAAAATCAACTATAAAACCTGCACTAGTGATATTAAAAAATTATGTAGTTCAATAAATGTGACATTTTCATGAATGCGATTTAATAGTCTCCGGGCCGGGAGGAGGAAGGCGAAGGGGTAACAATTGGATCGGAGCGGGGCGGTGCTGCGGGGCCGCGAAATTAAGTGCTTCATTTTCCTTGTTGGGGATTATGCAGTGGGAGTGGAATGTAATAACCGCGCCATTAAACCTTCCCTTTAACAAGGCCTGTTGCTGGTATAAAAGTCAGAAAAGAATAATCTCTTCCTCTATTTATTTGTTTTCAAATAATACAGCAAAACACGGATTTTTGCCTTTTTTTTTTTTTCGGCTTAAATTTGTTCTCAGCGTTGGGAAGCACAGACCGTAACGCCCCGCGGAGGGCAGCGGGTCAGAGCCTCCCGCGCCCCCATTAAGTGCTCCGAGCTGCAAATCCAACACTTCCAGCCCAGCCATGAGCTAACCAACCCCCTTGGACGGAGCAATGCCTCGGAGACCGGGAGCGGAGAGAAAAAATAATCAGAACTGTCAGCCCGCTTGACGTGTACCTGATATTTACAAGACACAAGACCGCGCTTTAAAGGTGAGTTTTGGCATTTGTTAACAACATAAAGAAAAAAATCCAACCGCCTGATATTATTAAAATATATATATATATTTCCATTTCCACAACACCCTTTCGTCTCGCTCCCAGTCTCGTACTTATTAAGAACTTCGTGGGTTTGGGGGAGGGTGGGGTGGGGAAAGTATATATACATATATATGTGTGTGTAAAAGCAGCACCTGCTGTTCCTTAGCAGCTCTTTGCGATCGCTGTCACCAGGCGGAGAGAGGAGGACACCTGCTGCCGACCCGCTCTCTCGTCGGGGCGCTCCCTGGGGCGGCTCTGTGGGGTTTGGCGCTGCCGGAGGAGGGCGAGCGGCCGCCTCGCACTGCTTCCCTCCCTCCGGTGCGCGGGGAGCCGCTTCCAGCGCCTCGTCCGCCCTGTCGGGGGCTCCGCCGCCGCTACCTCTCGCTCAGAGGCAGTGAGTGCCCGAGGGGTACCGAGTCCGCGGGCCCGCTCACCCCGCCCTGCACCCCCTCTGTCACCCAGAGCCGGGCCACGCTGCGGGGCCGGGTAGGGGGGATCGCCCCACGGGATGCCCGAAGTCCGGGCCCGGTGCCGGAGGAACGCGCCCCGCCGCCCGCCCACCCCGGGTGCCCGCTCGGTGCCGTCGGGGCCCGGCTCGCGTTGATTGGCGCCGCGGGGAGTCCGCTCAGGGGAGGCGGGGGGGAGCTTTCGCCGGCGGGGGTGGTTTCCCCCTTCCCTGTCCGGGCTCATTGGCTAGACGGAGCCGCGGCAGGAAGGGGACAGAGACCACGCGGGCTCCGCCCCGCGCCGATAGAAACCTATCGGAGGGGAACCCGAGCCCGGAGAAACCCGCGGCGGCGGTGGCAGCAGCCGGCGGCCGCGCTCGGGGCCGCTCTCCGAGGGGCGGCCGGGCCGCGGCGGGCCGGGGGGGCCGCGCCATGCAGTACCAGGCGCCGGGCGCGGCTCCGGCGGCGGCCCTGGGCGTCGGCGTCCCGCTGTACGCGCCCACGCCGCTGCTGCAGCCCGCGCACCCCACGCCCTTCTACATCGAGGACATCCTGGGCCGCGGCCCCGCCGCCGCGCCGGCCCCCCACTCCCTGCCCGCCCCGCCGCCGCCGACGCTGCCGTCGCCCAACTCCTCCTTCACCAGCCTGGTGACCCCGTACCGGACCCCCGTCTACGAGCCGACCCCCATCCACCCGGCCTTCTCCCATCACCTCGCCGCCACCTACGGCACCGGCGCTTACGCCGGGCCCCTCTACTCCTTTCCCCGCTCCGTCGGCGACTATACGCACGCACTGATCCGCCAGGACCCCCTGGGTAAGCCGCGGCCCCCCCTCCCCGCCCGGTCCCTATCCCGTCCCGTCCCGTCTCATCCCGTCCCATGCCGCCGTCGGGGAAGCGGCGGAGCTCAGCCCCGGCCCCCTCGGCGCCCGCCCGCTTTACAGTAAATTCAGGGCAGCTCCGCGTTGGGAGCGAGACCGCAGTGCGCGGCCGCGGTGACTCAGATTTGTTTTCCTTCAACCGAGCGCCTCTCAGAGTGTCCTTAGTAATGTCGCGTGTGGTTTTGGTGGGGAGTTTTAATTGTGCCGAGAGATCGCGCAGCAGATCGCGGCCTTTTCCTGCCGATGGGTCCCAGTGCCGCCCGCACCGGCCCCGCTCCCGGCCCCGCGGCTCGAGGATGGGATCCGGGGGGGGGCATTCCATCCCGGTGCGGGGCCCGCGCTGCCCTCAGTGATTGCAAAACGCGCCCTGAGTCACCGCACCGCAGCAGCGAAGGAGCCTGACCCTTTCCGTTCATACAGGAAACCTTGAGCTCTCGATAGGAGTAAATCTGGTTTCAGTAGCTGTTAAGTGTTTTCCTGGCCGCCCGGAGCAGGCTCTTCCCCGGGAGTCGTGCACAGCGCTGATTACTTTATCGACATCCTCAATACAGACAAATTCAGGAAACACTCGGCTTCTGATAGCCGGGATCCGTTTTTCTGATATTGTTCATTTCCTCTGTGTGGGATGTGCCTTTATGACAGCTAAAATAACCAGTTGCTTCCTATTTTTTGAGGCTGTTTTGCACCAGAATTACTAAAGCCTGACGCAAGCAAAAATCTTGAAAAACAATGCAGCGAATTTCAAAGGCTGCGGGCGGCGGACGGGGGGGACAGCGGCGATGCCTCGGCCACGGCCAACGACGCCGGGCCGGGACCGACCACCGGGGGCGTCCCTCAGGCACCGGGCTGGAGCGCGGGGTTGGGGCGTGCGGGCCAGGGCCGTCCCGGTGGGAGATGGAGGAGACACGCGGCAGTGAAAGAGCAGAAGGAAGCGAAGGACTTTTTTTTTTTTTTTTTCTTCTACTCTGTATTTTCTTTGCGCGATAGACCAACAGGAAACACATTGACGGAAACGCTGCCAGAGCCCGTGTAGGGGCTCTGAGCGCTCACTGCTCCGCGGGGCTGCGAAAACAGAGGAGAGAAAGTTGGGGCCGGGAGCGGGGCCGGGGGTCGAGGGGCCGGGATTGGCGGTGACGGCGCTGCTCCTTTTCTCCCCGAAGGAAAGCCGCTGCTGTGGAGCCCCTTCATCCAGCGGCCGCTGCATAAGAGGAAGGGTGGGCAGGTGCGCTTCTCCAACGAGCAGACCATCGAGCTGGAGAAGAAGTTCGAGACGCAGAAATATCTCTCCCCGCCTGAGAGGAAGCGCCTAGCCAAGCTGCTGCAGCTCAGCGAGCGCCAGGTGAGGCCCAGCCCCACTCTCCGTGGCCGGGGGGTCCCTGCGTCCCGACCCACACCACCCTGTGCCTTTCTCTCCCGCCGTAGGTCAAAACGTGGTTCCAGAACCGCAGAGCCAAATGGAGGCGCCTGAAGCAGGTACGGGATGGTTCCGTTTCTATAGCAATACGGGTTTAATGGCGTTATCTCGGCGCGGCGCCCGGTGCGGGATGTGTGCAGCACTCATCCGGCGCTGTTTAACCTCTTCACCTTGATTAAAACGGCAAACACCGCGCCGCGGCCCGACGGGGCTCGCTCGGGCAGCACTAATGCTAAAAGCTCTTAATGCGGCTCCGGGTCAATGCCGGGCGGCCTTCACACCGCGCCCGTTGCAACTCGGCGCTAATTGTTTTGTAAACCCATATGTTGTTTAGCCAATTAGCGCTGGGGAGATAAGCGAGCGACGGTGAACCGCTGCGGCGGTGGGGTCGGAGGGGGACGGCCACGGCGCTTTCAGTGACCTCCCCACCCCAACCCCCTGTCGGGGGCAGCGCGGGGAGAGCCGCGGCTCTTTACGGGCGGTCCCGATGCGGGGCGCTGCGTGGCTCCTTCGCCCCTACGGACCGCGCTGAAGGCAGAGTGCTGTTTTTATGGCCCAGCTCAGTCGGGTCGGGGCCCTAAGCTCAAACGTTTGGGAAAAAATCCCAGTCGTGGCCCACTTTGGGCACGCAGGAAATTTGATCTGCAACTTTGCCTCGGGTTTACAGCACCTCGGCTCAGATCTCCTCCTTCCTGCACTCGATGTTGGTCCATAGCAGAGCCCCTCGGCAGTGCCTGTAGCTCCCGGCCCCGCAGCTGCTCCCTCCGTGCCGTGACCCCACACACATCCCCACACACCCTACGGCAGTGCCATGCATCTCCATCTGCTTCCCCCACTGTGGGCACACGGGCTCTTGTATTCAGCAATGGGCTTCAGTTCGATTTATGTTTTAATAGTGCGTGTTTTCACATTGAAGTTAGAGCTTAATTATACTTAATTATATTTTTCTTCTCATTTGCTTTTGAGCCACTGATGAATTCGGTCTCCCTCCTTGTGCCACGAGGATTGCCATGTAATTGAGGACAGGTCAGGGCATTGTTTGGAGCATCGCACCAAATATTCACTTCACTAAAGAGCAGAGTTGGCCCCGAGTGCTGCAGTGGGCACAGCCTGTGGGACTCAGCCCTTCCCACACAGAACCCCGTGGTGCTTCCCTGTAGCTCCGTACCCAGTGACTTTCTGTCTCCGCAGGAGAACCCCCAGGCCACCAAAAAGGAGGAGGCGGAAGGAACCAGCGATCACGGTGACCCACGACCAGAGGGCAGCCCCAGCCCCGCGGGAGGGGGTGAGGCCGAGCCGCAGGACAGCCCCTCGGCCGCCTCACAGGAGGACCCCGAGTCCGATGTCTCTGACGACTCCGACCAGGAGGTGGACATCGAGGGCGACAAAGGCTTCTACAGTGCCACACGCTGATGTCCCGCAGGCACGGAGCCGAGCTCGGCTTGTGCTGTCCCGGGACTGCGGGACTGTGGGACTGTGGGACTGAGGATTTTATGATGGGAGAGGACTTTCACCATTCCGCTGAAAGACAAAGAAGCACAAACGGATTCGTTCTGTAATGATCTGAGAAAGAAAAGATGTATGTTCTGCAAAAGATCCGTTTTTTGGCAGATCTCTGATTTGATTATAGGGACTGATCGGTGCTTTGTATTTACCGTGTAAGATCTATGTACATTGATTGGTGCTCTGACTGGGACACAGCGCTGTGCCCACCTCTGGCTGCTGGAAAACACCTCCCTCCCAACCCCCCCAACTCATGTGGTGGGAGAGCGCAGAGGGCAGGACTGTGCCTTTGTGTGTGCAAACGAATGTGCTTTAAATGGATTACTTTAAGTGCCCTTTGCAGGCAGAGAAATGTATTCTGTGCCATATAGAGGGATTGGAGCATCCCGACAGTGCCTTACCCCACACAGGACCTGCTGCCGCCCCCCCCCCCTCCCGGCAGGATTCCCCCCGGACTGGACAAAGGCTGTGGCCGTGTTCAGTTTTGCTCTTGATGGAATGAAATGTCTCTCATCGTATTTTGGAGGACTTTGCTCCACAATCTGCGTGGTTCCATTTGCAGGAAACAAAACAAAACAAAACAAAAAACAAAAAACCCACAACTCAAAAGCAATGCATCAAACCAACCCAGTTTGTTTTTTTCCTTGACAAATCTTCCCCAGATTTCCCATTTCAGAAGGAAATGAGGGGGCTGATAGGGCACTGCAGGGTGCAGCGTGGCAGTGGGCAGCCATGCCTGGTGTGTCCCCCTCTGCTTCTGTACATAGCAGTTTGCCTTAAAAGTCTTTGTGGTTTTATACCTCATGTTCATATTTTGTACATATTGGTTCAATGTTAAAAAAAAAAAAAAAAAAAAGAAGAAGAAGCAAAAGCTGGTAAACTGGTATTTAATTTTCGATGGATTTGTTTGAAATAAAACGAAACTCGGCACCACCGCTGCCCAGTTCCTGGCACAGCTCCCAGGTGCCCGCAGCCGGGCTTTGCCCTCCGGCAGCCGTTACCAGCGGCCTCGTGTCCCAATGTATCGCCTGGTTTCTCCACCGCGTGTCGGCTTCGTGCGAGTCCGGAGGAACGCGGGGAGAGAGGGTGGGAGGAGGAGCGGGTCCACGGGGCATCGACCGGAGCAGGGCAGCCGCTGACCCGCCTGAGTCAACAGCGGTGATCCATCGGCCTTTCTCCGAAACGCGGCGGGGGAAGGGGGGGAGGGGGAGAACTCGCGGGGTCTCCCCTCGGCTCGAGGAGCCGGTGCGTCGCGTCAGAGCGGGTCCGCGCCTCCTTAAAGCAGCCGGGCTGGTAACAGCCGAGCAAACAACGCGCAGAGCGAGAGGCGCCTCTGCCGCTGTTGGGCTCCGGCAGGTGTTCTCCGCCGTGAAACGTGTGGGAGCATCGCCGTGGGCAGTGAAAAGCATTCCCACAGCCCCATTCCCCTCGGGCCGGGTCTCCACTGGAGTCACACCGAGCACGAAGCGGTGCCAGCAGGGCAGCCCGGCCGTTCTCCTTCCTTCTCCGGGATCGCGCGGCACCGGCCGTGCCATCCCGCGGGGACGGGAACACGCGTGGGACCGAGCCGCGACGGGCTGCGGGAGCCCCATTTCCAGCCGAGGCGGTATGGGATCCCCCGCCCCGAAAGGTTCGCATCGCACCCGGAACCCAGCAGGACTGTGGATTTGCGGGGTGTCGGGCAGGTGGCGGGGCTGTGCCAACGCCACAGGTCCCCGCGGAGCTCGCACTGAGGGTGGGCAGCGGTCAGAGCTGCGGCTGATGCTGGAGCCCGCTCCCAGCATCCCGGCCCCGCGAGGAGCTGCCCGCATCCCGGCGATCGCGTCCTCGGCGGGAGAAAATCTGCCGAGGCACTTTACAGCGTGCGGCAAAAGCTTCGAGCCCCTTCCGTGCCACACCGCTTTTTCCTATTTGTTTGCCTGTTGGCTATTTCATGCCGAACTAGCACGTATGACCTTTCCAGCACAACTCCCGTCTTGTTTTCGACTCTTTTATCAGCAGATTCAACTTGAAAATGGTTATCATTTAGCAGAAAAACAAACAGAAAAGCACATTTTTGTAAGCAAAACGTTAATGATTGGAAGAATTGCACCGATTTCAGCTTGACAGTGTGTGATTAATCCTCCGGGTCAGGTACTTATATTTTTAGTCATTGGGTTCGTCGGCCTTTGATATGCAGAACTCTTTCTAGCCTAATAGGCTATCGACCCGGCTGCCAATGTACTTTGACTCCTTAAACAGCGGCTCCCAGGTGCGGGGCCTCGGCTGCTCGGGACGGGCACACGCGGGGACTCCCGGAATTTGGGGCCGCGGAGATGCGGGTGCTGCAGGTGGGACCCAGCTCCAAATCTCTGGTGCACGACTTCAAAGCTCCGGATCCGGGACACGAGTGGGACACCCGGTCGTGGTCCCCCAGAGAGCCTCAATCACTCTCCCTTTGAGCTCCAAGAGACAGAAAGCCCAGGACTGCTGGTGACAGCGGGTGCTCACTGCAGAGCCTTATCCCGACTCATGGGTTTTGTTGGCTCCAGACCTTTATTTACATCAGCAAATCAATCTATGTTTCTGAAATATTTCAGATAGTGCACCTGAAGGACAAAAGAACTCGACACAATTATTAAAAAGACTCCTCATGGTAACTTAAGTGTCTCCATTCCACAGCTCCATTGTTCCAGAGCTATTGGCAAATGACCGCTGAGAACAAGCAAGCCAAGCCTGGACTGTCATTTTGGAGTTACACACAAGAAGTTCAGTAGGCACTTCATTTGCTTTGTTAATTTTCTTTTTTCCCCTAATTATCAGGTACCAATCCATGTCACAAAGACGTTATTTCTAATGGGACTCATCAGTGCTTTTTTTGCTATCTGACCAACACACAACCACGCCATAAAGCCTTAATGGTAAATAGAACTAATAGAATTTTTTCTTTTCTATACTAACAGGTCCTGTTATTAAGCAGTCGGAGAGGCTGAACTTGTGCTTCTTCAGTTGCATAAAGACTTTCCCCCTTGCTCCTTTGTCTTATCTATCTGTGTATTTATTCATTCATTTTCCCGAGCTGCTGTTTAAGATGTCAAAGATGCCAGGACAGTTCCAGTAACTGTTCCTCTAACTTGTTCACTCGCCATTCAGCTTTCTAGAAGCACAACAGAACAAAGATGTACATAAATGACTAAGAGTTTATCTGCTGACTTGGTAGGAGATGACAATTATCACAACAAGAATGTGTACACACATGTTGGCCACACACTTTAAAATAGATGTTTAAAGGAGTAGCTTAGGTTGAAGGTTTTTTCTGAGTAAATTTTATCAAAAATCAAGGCAGAGGCAAAGCCAATGGATGGCCAGTGGCCTGTAAGAAATGAGTGGGTTCTCACATCCAGCTGGAAGCACTGATGGTAAAGCAGCATCAAACTTTGCTTTTGTTGGTACAGCTTTGGCAAATGCACAGGGGCAAGGATTGAATGGGCATGGAAAATGAGCTGGAATCTTATCAGCCTTAGAGAAAGGACTGTTTCCAGAAGTAATTCAATCCAGCTTATTTGAGGACTAAGAATCTCATCCAACAACACATAGATTTCAATGTCCATAATGTTGTATTAGCAGGCTGCTATTGCCTACTGGGATTCCAGACCTGCTACAGCTGAGCAGAACACAATCTTAGTGGACTTTTTCTAAGTTTTGCTTTTGAAAAAAGAGGTTCTGAGTAAACTGAATGTACTGAAATAGGATCTTTCGCTCCTATCACCGAGATGAGGCCTCAGAGTGTTCCTCCACTTGTCAATTGTCGTTGCTTTGAAAACCTATGTGGAGAAACTCCTTATTGATATGTGCCTGTGCTCCACGCTCCTCAGCTGCAGCAGTGAGGCTTTCCATGACCTCAGTATGTCACTCTAGAAAACATTCTGGCATTGTCTAGACAATTATAAAAGTTGTGTTTTCAGAATTATTTAGCAAACACTTTTTAACATCTTTAAGCATTTGATTTGTCCTGTCTGTACAAGGTTTCACAATGTGGTAGTCAAGCCACCTTAGTTTATGTCTTAAAAACACAACTTCTATTCTAGTCTAGACATATTGAAAGAAGGTGTTTGTCCTGGAGTACACCCACATGAAGTGATGGCAGTTGTACAATGAGTCAGGGCTGCTCACTACCATGTAGTTTATCTCAATGACTTACTGCAGATACTAGGGTAAAGATCACAGGTTAAAAGGGGAAGAGGTAACTTTTACGTACATCACTTCTTCCACTTCCCTTTCTGTATGAGAACGAACCCTCCTACCCTGCCTGAAGAACTACTCATCTGCACATGGGGTTGGTCAGAGCAACTGATCCTGCCCACACCTGTGGTGCAGCAGAACACATCATGCACAAAGCTGGGCAGTTACAGAGGTACCTCTGTAGGGACCCACGTTCTTGGTCCTGTCACCAAACCTTCAGTTCTGCCAGGGAGCCCTTTCTACACCCATTTGGAACAAACGTTGCCCAGGCTAGTACAATATAGTACAAAACAATCCCAGGATCCCATTTCTGACGCGCTGAGATTGTTCAGTCTAGAGAAGAGGAAGTTGAAGGGAGGCTTTATCACTCTCTACAGCTCCCTGAATGTAGGTTGTAGTAAGATGGGCATCCACATCTTCTCCCAGGTGGCAGAGATGGGATGGGAAGTAATGGCCTTACATTGCACCAGGAGAGGTTCAGATTGGATATTAGGAAATATTTCTTCTCGGAAAGAGTGGTGATGCACTGGCACAGGCTGCCCAGGGAGATGGTGGAGACACTGTCTCAGGAGGTGTTTCAAGAAAAGGGTAGAAGGGGCACTGAGTGACATGGTCTGGAGCAGTCACAGACATGGGTTTGTGCTTGGATTAGGTGATCTTAGTGGTCTTTCCAACATTAATGATTCTATGAGTCTATAATATAATGGTCTTTGAAGAAGAGTTTTGCACTAACTTGGTTTGTTTTGTTCAGTGGGTATCTGGAACGTGGTGCCCAGGCAGCTCTGCTGGCACACTGAAGAAATGTTTCCAATTTTGGTAGTATGGTTGGTTGGTCCTGGGCTTCTTGTCAAATTAGATATTGAATTCATCTTGGCTGTGTGCATGTCGATGCCAGTCAAATGTAGGGAGGAGCAGTGCTGGATTGGGAATAAAAGTGCTGCCCAAGAGGCAGATGGAGTCTGTCCCATAGCATTAGCTCTGGCTCTGGCCCTGGGTGCTGACCCAGCATGTCTTTGTCACCAACACAGTGCTTGGTGCAATGTGGCCTCCTTGGTGCCGTAACACCCACCCCACACAAACCATTAGAAGCATCCCACCCCCAGGAGAGCAGCTTGAAATAATCCAACAGAGCAGCAGAGCTGGTGGTGCTCGAGCAGGCTGCATTTCCCAGGGCTCCTGAAAACTATTCCCCATATTTACAGCTCTGCTTGGGAACTTGGGGATGGACCCAGATCACATCACTAGGCGCTTTTGAAAATCCTGGTCAAAAATGGTACCAGCCCTCCTCTGAGTGTGATGCGTGGCAGTCCAAGTGTGCTTAGTTGCAGAATCCTTTGTAAGACAGAAGAAGTGCCCTGTGCTTCAAGAAACAAATACTTTGCACTCACAGTTGTGATTAGGAACAGCAGTTTATAGTAATTCACAATCAAGTGCTCGAAAATGAGATTTCTTTATTGTAACATGGCCCTTGGAAGTAGTTTCTTGATGAAATTATTTTATATTCTCATGCAGATTTTTTAAAATATAATACTTTTGTTTATGGTTTTCTCCTAAACTGTGAATCACTTGGTTCACCAACACAACCTGTACAACCTTATTTTCTCTCTCTGTATAATCAATATATCTGGCGCTGACAACTCAAGCATAGATCCTGATACTTTAAAATGTAGAGTATTAAGTTATTTGTTGGTAGCACCAGAACAAATGTAGGGTAAATAATGTAGTTAAACAACAAATGAATTAAGGCCTTATTCTTCCTTAGTTGCTTATGGAATCTGCATTACTACATACTTTCCATTATTTGCAAATTACACCAGACTAATTGAATAAACGCTTTAAAATGGGTCCTGAACGCTGGTTTAGAAGCACAGAGGAAGTGGTTTCTTAGACAACTGCTGCCCACATATTGATTTGATAACGGGGAGGTGGAGGGGAGAAGATGATTATGTTGATGTACGGAGCTGTTGATTGTTTAATTGAAGGTAAAATTTTTAGCTTCACTAGTCAATTACCCGATCTCATTAAGTCCTTAAGAATCACTAAAATACCATTCTGGCTGAAGCAGCTGCACTTCGCTATTATATTGTCTGAAGCATTAGGAAAATCATTTGCTAATGGTGATTTACAAGTGTAAACATGTGATATTTTTAGCATCTGAACAAGCTTTCCCCATGTGAGAGCTCTCGAATGACTAATATCAACCAGGTGAAGACAGGGAATGACCTGAAATGTGCTTTTGTGCTTGCTTAAATGAACTGTAAACTTCTAAATATCCAAACCTTATCAACAAAGTGGAAGATGGAAGAAAAACCTCTATTTCTTGACATTAATACTGTTTAAATATACTTATCAAAAGCTTGGTACTGGGCGGAAAACAGAGACTGTTATAAGGATAAACGTAAACTAAGACGTAAGTTGACATCCCTGCGGTGGGAAGGGACACCAGGTAGGGGTGATCTGGAGACCTTCATGCAGCAAAGACTGCTTGTCCTGTGCCAGGCACCATTAGTTTGGGATCTGCACATGAGGATTTGTGTACCAACTTCCAGACTCCTCGTGCAACAGTGTGTGCAGCACTGAAATATACATTCTCATAAATTGTGCCATTTTACACGTTTCCAAGCATCACATGAACAAACTCTTCTAGGTTAATGGGTTTTCACTTTGCAGGATGACTGCCACAATGGAGGTAAACCACACAGGGTTTATACAGGAATGTGAGATCTGCTTTCCAAAGGCCACTTGGTAAGAGCTCTGCTTCTTTGTGTTTTGATCTGGTTTGTTTGTTTTATGTTTAGGTGAGTTCATAGAAATCAACTGCCTTCCTGGCATCATTCTTGCCAGCAACACGGCTCCAATCACATCAACCTGATGAACTCTCTCAGTGAGCATAATGTGCTTTTTTCTCAGTGTGAAGATGTAACAAACGGTTATGAATCAGTCCCAAAATGAGAGATTTAGCAGGATTTGTTTCTTCTTCCCTTTTTCTCTCTTCTCACCACAAAAGGACAATGATAGATGTTAGAAGCTGATAACTACGTTAGAACAAGTACAGTGAGACTTGGACTTCTCAAGTGTTTTGAATATTCCCACTGCCATATAGTTTTGGTTCTATGCCAATTCATGTGTCACTTACAGTCTATCTGTAGTCAGAAATGACTGTTATTTTATGAAGAATTAAGAATTAACAAAAGAACACCGCATTGATGAGGAGAGGTGCCAGTACCCCGACCTTACAAGCCTTCAGACTTCTTAGGAAATGGAATTGGTATCTTCCAAGAGCTGTCTAGAATAACTACAAGTTCCCATGTCTCAGTAGCCCTGAGACACCTGTATGCCTGTTACTTATTTTTTTAGACACCCAGTTGAATTGCAAAGTGTGAGGCAGAAGAAACCACCAGTGCTGTGTTCTGCAATTATACAAATTGGCAACCGTGTTCTGCACAAACCCCCAGGATAAACTAGAAGACCTACACAATTCACAGGGAATCTTCCTGCATATCATGGTATGTGCCGGCAGTTATTTTAAACACATAGCACAAAGCTATGGCATGAAAGAAAATGTGAAGGGTGTATCAGTAACATATTGTTGATTTAGGTTTCTTAGACTACAAAATTATTTGGGATATGCTTTTCTGTTTGTTTGCCTTGAACAGGGAAGCTCTGTGAACAGCCAGCTCAGGAAAGTGCCCAGGGCCAAGCATATGCGGAGCTTTTCTAAACTATGATTCTGCTTAAACTCTTTGTGGTTTTGAGATAAGATATTGAGGAAACAGAATAAAAGCAACTACTCACCAAAAGAGTGAGTCGTATCCGAATATCACTTGTGTGTGCAGCCGCCCTCCCCAAAGGACCCATGAGTGGCAGGGGCTGCCTCTGCTGTCTGTGAGCATATTGCAAGGTGTTCATGGGCAGTGAAGTTCATACAGCTTCTGAAATATTTTCTAGCCTGAACCTGATGGGTATGTTTTGATACATGGCTGTGCCTTTAAAAGAATCCTTTGTAGAGAAGTTTGGTGAGGGGAGAAGGTGCAGAGTTAGGGTGTTATTTTCTGGAATACAAAAAATATTTAATTCTGAATTCCATGAATTTAATTCCATGTTTTCAAGCTCTGTTAAGTTTTGTATTTTATTTCCTTCTCCTGCTATTTTATAGCATGAGTTGCTGATTCTCCAGTACTCTGAGATATACCAGATGCCCTGGGATGTATCTACTACTGATTTTTGTGGCAGAGTTAGCTGGGGTTGTCAGCCTATGGAGACTTTTTCTTGATTCAATAAATCAACACATTATGCAAAATGAAGGTGGTGGGTGGCTGCTTACTTTGTTTTGTTTCATTTGAGCTCACGCTGCCTTACACATCTTGGACTTTACAGAATAGAATAGAAGCATTAAGGTTAGAAAGGACCTCTAAGATCACCACGTCCAGCCATCAATCCCTCCCCTCACCATGCCCACTGATCATGGCCATCAGTGCCACATCTACCTTTTTCTCGAACACCTCCAGGGATCCCACCACCTTCCTAGGCAGTGTGTTTCAGTGCATTGCCACTCTCTTTCTGAGAAAAAATGTTTCCTAATATCCAATCTGAACCTCCCCTGATGCAACGTAAGGACATAATCTCTCATTCTATTGCTGTTATCTGACCCCCATTTCGCCACAACCTCCTTGCCCTTAAGCTCTCTAAAACGTTCTCTAGAAAGGGAGCAACTATAATGAAGAGTTTGTCAAACTGCAACAAGAGTGTGACAGTAAAAGTATTTGATAACAAAACTAATTAACAAATTGTTTCTTCACAACAATCAGTTCACATGTAATGCTGTGAATATAACTCATGAGGAATGGAGATATCTCAGTGATTCTTGAGGGTATACCACCTTCTATTTCTGGGTGTGAATAGGTAGTAAATACCCTATAAATATACATAAATTTAAAATCAGGATTTCCTCATGCCCATTAGGGTCAGTAATACATGATACAAAAACAGTGAAGTGTTTTATGCCATCTTGGCAGCAACCTTTTCTCTAATTATATACATCTCATTCCCAGGACAATAATCTTTCTTGCAAACCTTTTAATATGATCTCTTATAAATATTAAAGCTCTTGTTAGTACTTTTGTACAATGCTTATATTGCTTAGACAACGTTTACTGTGAATCTATTGATGTCCCACGTTTAATTCCCAATGCTACTAAAATTAAATTAACAATGTGCTCTCCTACAGTGTCTGTCTCCACATCTAGAAAACTGTTTATACAAGCAATCAGGGAAGTTAGCTGTTCACTGGCAGGGCAAGTGTCTGCAAATAGTCTCTGCAATAACATGTTAGCTACTGCAAATGGAGAAATATGAATTAAGCATATAGATTTTGCACTTGTTTCCCTTGTGCCTCCCCCCTTTCCTTGGCATGTTTGCTGATACATTTGTAATGTCAGAAATGGCTCCGAATGCAGAGCATTAATTAGACATGGGAACTGGAGCATAAAATAACATCTACATTTTATCCTTTTTAATCAAAAGGAAATGCTCTAATGTTGGATTTAGATTTAATGCAAAACTAAATATTTGACTCAATAGATATTATGTCAGTAGATTAGCTGTATTTATCACAGTTTCCAAAACCAGGGCTTTAATGCCTCATTTGACATGATTTTGTCAGTGCTGGCAGAAGGCTGATAAACCACCCATTTGTGCCATTACAGCTGTCTCTTGTAGCACTGTGCTGCTCTGGAGAGGAGTCAGTTGTCATTTCCTTAAAACCTTTGTTTTTCATCATTTTATAATAGGTTGATCATAAGTTCATTTGGCTGTATTATAGTAGATAAGTTCCAGACTGTAAACCAGGTTTTGATGGTACAAAAATAAATTGACTAAGTGGCTCAAAATTATGTAACTGCTGCTCCACTGCTGAGGGAGCTGAAGCACTATGGCTAGGGGGTTTCCATTTCCCCTGTAGCATCTTTTGTTTTGTCAAACTGCTTGCAGAAAGCTTGACTTGTTTTATCAGAATTGGTAAAATGGTAATGAAAAGCTGACTGCAATATGAGTTAGAAGTGCTACTCTGATGTCCTGTTCCCAATCACTGACCTGCTCTGGAAGATGAAGGATTTACTACTAGATTAATTGAAAAAATGCTGGCTAATTACTGAATTAGCCATGTGACAGCCCCAGTGTGGCAACTCTCTTAGAAATAAGAAATGGGTGTGTGTTTAGGAAGCACGCCTTATGGTTGCCAAAATGAAATGAATTGCAGACCTTCAGATCAGGTCTGAAGTTTGTCCAGAACTGTAAGGACAGTCAGTCCAGTGACATGGAAAATGTATCCTGCTTATCCTTCCTTTTTGTATGGTTGCTCCCATGGGAGCCAATGTTTGCAACATTGCGAGTAAGATGGGCATTCAGCTTTAGTGACTGACTTTTGGTAGAGGAAGTACGTGGAAAATAAGCTGCTTAGGAGATTGAAAACAATACTTTTTATGTCACAGGCATGATGATCCCTTTCCTTTATAAAACAAACAAAAAAACAGTTCTAATCCTGACATCTTATATTCTGCCAAGATGTCCCAACGCTGAGGACACAACGTGTTTTAAGAACTTCAGTTGCCACATGTCTCTGCTCCTTGTTGTCAGCATTTACCCACCATTGCCTTTAAGGCACAATAATCCTTGGCTTTGTCCAGTGACTATTTCAGCTACAGGCTTTAATTTCTCCTTCTGCTTCAGGAAGAGTAAACAGTGGGCAAACAAACCAATTTCCCCAGTACGCCCCACTAGAAGGTGGGAGGAAAGTCAGACATATTTGTGCCTTCTTCAGTCCACCCACTCCTTCCTTCCCTGGGCTCGGCCTTCCGCCCTCCGCGCTGTCCCCAGGGGCACAGAGGTTCTGCCTTCGCTGTATGCAGTGGCAGCGATGAGGTGGCAACAAGCACTCTTTCCTGTAAGGCCTGGCAGGGAGTGAAGAGGTCTTCTGGGGGTCAGTCCTGGAAGAAAAGGAGGCACCTGTGATTCAAAATGCTGTAAGAAGAGCTTCCCTCCTGCTCTGCCAGCCTGTGTGCAGTGTTTGACAAGGTGAGGTGGCTGCGTTGTTCCTGTGCCCCAGGTCTTCCAGATGATGCTACCACTTCTCTAACACAGCTTAATTTCCTGAGCTGCTGTTGAGGCAAAAATAGCAGTGTAGTGGGTTGAAGGTAAGAACTTCTGCTATCATGACATCCTTATGAGAACCTGCTGAGCCCATGGGACCAGGGGCACAGCATCTTTCCTTCGCTGAGCTGCTGCGAAATCAAATTTTGAGGACTCATCAGTGCTAGTCAGCAGAGGCCACTGAGCTCATGGGATTGGCTGTATACTCACTTGAAAGTCCTGACACCTTCGATTCAGTATTTCTGTTTTTCCAGGATGACACCCAAGCAAAGTCTCTGTGATCTCACTGTCTCAGCAGCTTTCATGTGTGAGGTTGACACACAGAGAGTCACCTTTCTGGCATCTGTTTATGCAGTAGAAAGTGAGCAAAGAGACATAGACTTGACCCAGGACAGAGAGGTGTCACCAGCTCCATGTATTGCATTGTTTATTGCATCAGATTGTATGCTTTGTTTCCATTCATTGTCAGACTCAACCCAGTTCAGATGAGCTGGATAACTACATTACACAGTGGCCTGAAAAGGAAAGATGTTGCTGTCTTTAACCCATTATGAAACACCAGTACCAGGCCAATTTTGCACAAGTTCAAAATTAGAGAGCACTTTGCAGTAAGCTGTGTGAGCTCACTGCCATGTATCCTAAAGCTCCAAACTGCTAATTAGGTAGTGTAGTATGATTATCCAATAATTCTTCATATTCCAGCACAGAGAAAGGAAAAGTTAAGCTTAATAATGTTACAAAGCCCCTGATTTCTTAGAAATCGCTGTCTGAATTTTGTCTCAGGAAATGACGAGCCTACTACTCACCTACCATGAACAAAAATAAGAAACACCTGTTATCTTGTTGTTCTTACTTAATTTACTTCCTCTGGCCCACTTTGTTTCCTTGCCTCTATTCTGAAGACCTGAAATGAACAGCAGTGATGTCCTTGTTTTTTTTTTTAACATTTATGATTAAGGAAACAGGTAAGCATAAGAAGTTGTAAAAAACTGATTTGATTTGCCCTTTTTTTATCCATCGTTTTGGTTTATTTTTGCTCTCCTTCCTTGTTATCCACCATAGTAGGTATCTGCTTTTTTTGGCAGTGTGGCTATTTTTATTTCTCAAGTTATTGTTATCTTATAAGAATATAAGTCACTTAAGGAAACATATCTTACTTTAAAGCAAAATAAAACAACAACAACAATCAAAGCAAACTCTTATTTTTATGACTATACTCTTCAGGAACTTCTTTTCTTTTAATGCTTGTGTTCAACCAGATCACTCAGAATTTCTTTAATTTGGAGTGCAGGAAAATAAAAGCTTTGTATTTTCACTTCTGCAAATGAATGTGTTTCAGCTGGCAGACGTGCCAGCTTCTTGTCTTGAAAAATCTATCCAAGATTATGAAGCAAAAAGGAGTGAAGTTATGTCCAGTGTTCATCTTGGTTGTTGAAAAATAATTCAACATCAAATTTAGAATGAGTAACGCTTCCTGTATGACACAACTGGCTTAAGTAAAATGAAGCTAGTGTGTATCTATTTGTCCTTTCTGCTTGGGGGGAGGGGGGGAGCCCAACACTTGATTTGACTGCTTTTTTCTTTTTCTTTTCAAAGAGAATATTAATATGTTCTAGTGGTATTCCTTGTGGGCATTTAAAAGTCACCATAAGTGTGCAAAACTATGTATTCTCTAGACAACAAGAACAAAAGCTTCTATACGTGCTAAATATTGTTTCATTCAGGAAGTTATCCTTGTGTGTATGTTTCCACAACCATTATCAGTAGAACTGAAGGGTAGCAGCAATATCCACAAGTTGTCTGATTTCCTTCCCGCACTATCAAAGATTGAAACAACAAAGATGAAAACATTGGGGGAAATGCCTGTAATGATGACATAAATGGCTTTCCAGCAAACTTTTAAGGAAGTTGCCTTTAGTTTATTGTTTATAGCGTGCAGGAGAAACTCCTGCCTGAAACAGTCGGGTTGTGTTGAATCTTTTAAGCATTCCCCATGTCTGGCCTCAGGATGTTCTTCAGAGGGCTATGTTCTGGTGTATGCAATGGTGGTGGCAGTGTAAAGATCCTCTGTTGTTTCTGGGATGTTTCTTCTGAATTTGTGAAAATGCACCTGGAATTAGGTTATAGCAAGTTCCTGTAAAAATTTCACTTCGAGTAGCTCAGGAAAGCACAGAGGATAAAAAATTACTCCTCTTAGAGCATGTTTTCATTCTATAATGTTTTGTGACTTACACAGATCCTGGCACGACCTCTCGATGTTTGCTAGCGCATCTTAAATTATAGCTGTGCTGGGATATATGCAGCAGGCAGCTTAATGAAAGAGCAGCTGCTAAGTCCTGTGACGAGCTGTTATAGCCCGTTTCCAGCTCTTGTTCCTGCCTAGGAGAAATCCTCTAAACATATCTATCCTGCAATGGAATCATTGCCAAACTCCCTTTTATGACCTTATTTTGTCTAAATGTCACAGATCAGTTAAATGCATGTCCTGGTGTAGGAATGGAGAGGAAGCAGTTGGCAAAGCAGCTGGTTGGGAAAGGCATTAAAAGTAGATATCCAGATGCTTCCTTGATTAGAATTTCTAGACTGATATTTCCTTGGAGTCTGTGAAACACTGAAGGACTGATATCTTCTCAGGACGCCCTTCTCTTCTATAAAGCTTCTGTCCCATCCTTGTCACCACTGCCACCCAATTCCCTTTCCCAGGGCTTCTGCTGACACTTAGCAACTGATCACAGATCTGCATGCCACTGAGAGAGCTCCTCTGTAGCAGCTGAGCAGAAGCCTTGGTGCAAGGCCCTGCCAGAGCCCACAGGCTTGTCCTGTGGCAGTGACTGCCGCTATTGCCCTGCCATTTCCTCGCTGAGAACCTCTTGGCTGCCTACCTCAATGAAACAGCTCTTCTATTTGTGGTTAGAAATGCTTCTGAGGAGAGGAAGAAGAAATAAGCCTGTGCACATAATGGGCTGGATAGTTAGCTGGGCCAGATATCTGGAATATCTTCTGGCTCCCTAGTGCTCATATTGGAGTAGACCTGTCTGCTCATGCGCAGCAAACAGTAAATGCCAGGGAAATTAAATCACTTCAGATCTGTCCCCAGTGTGAGGGGAAGGAGCTGGATGGCAGCTGGGTTTATAACCTTCAATTCTTCCCAAGACTCTCCTGTAATGAATTTTGTGGTTTCTTTTTTTTTTTTTTTTTTTTTTTTTTTTAAGTGAGCAGTAGAGACCACCTAAGGTCTGGAGGAAAAAAACATGGTTCATTTGTAGCTTACTGAAGGAAGAGTTTGGGCCTCTTTAAAATTGAGTATATTTGCACTGCAACTAGAAATATTGAAGAGGTTAAAATAGAATTTACTACAATTTAAGTCAAGTTGACTTCTCTAACTCAGAGAAGATCACTTTATAAACAACATTTTTAATATGTAAGACAGATGAAAACCAGTCAGTACATACTGAATCTTACTTGGTGGACCTGTTTGCTGTGTGCTCATCAGATCTTGCTGTCTTTCATAGGCCTGTGTAAACTCTCCAGTCTTCATGGTTTTGAGGCCAGAGGCTTCTTGCTCATTTGTTGCAGAGGAGGCTATAAAACCACAAGATAAAAATACTTAACAGCCAACTAGCATCTGCAACATAAACAGGTGAGGTATGAATATCCATTGCCCCACATCTTTTGCCATCATTTGTGCAAATCCTAAGTGGTGTAAAGGAACGTCAGAGTTAGGAACCATTTCGAATTGTGTTAATCTGTTTTCTGTTACTCTATAGAGAAAGCAGTGTTTTACATTTGTGTATAATGCTTAAGGAAATGCCAGAGTCTACAATATGAAATTTTGCATGGCTTTGTACAAGCTCTGAAGAAGGGAAAAAGATCATTTTACCACTATATAATGTGTTGTTTTTGAAGTGGAGTAAAGTAAAATCTCTTTTCCTTCTCCAATAGTATTAGTTTAGTAGTATTATTTTTTTCCCTCTTATAACCAAGCAGTAGGCACATGGGCCGATACACATTCTTATTGACTTGCTGACAGACAACACAATAACCAGTGGCTCCCTTCTAAATTTCATGACAAGAAAGATCCTGTGCAAGCTCGTCAACATCTGAGAACCTGCTGTTAAATCTCTTGGTTTCATTTCCATGTCTAATTCCTATCCTGTGTCTTTCGTGATTTGCCTTCCCTCCTCTGTTCCTGTCTTTTCCCCTCTGGGCTTTCAGCTCACCAGCCACTGTGGGATGTGCTGTTCAGTGCAGCCATGTGAGTGCTGGTGTGGTGACACAGCTGCTCATTTGCCTAACTCATAGCAAATACTCAGGGGGGCATTTCTTAATGTTCCGCAAGTTGGTCACAATTGGTATATTGATTAACATAGTGATGGGAAACAAGAATTGCTGTTTTTTTTTTGTTTTTTTTTTTTTTGTTTCCATTTGTCTTCCACAAACTTGCTTTTTGTTTCAAATAAATGGCCCGTGTTTCACCCTTAGTTTCATTCCTGTAAAGCTGGAGTGATGATATCTACCAAGGAGCTGTTTGTGAGCTTCACTGGGCTTTTAGAATCCTCATCAGGAAACAGTGTAGAAGCATATGGCCAGTATACTATTTCTAAACAGCCCAGTTCTATATTCTTGCAAATGCTCCTACTAGCTTGTGGTAGCTTACAATCCCTTTCCAATTGTTCTGGCATTGCTGTAAGACATTTTGCAGTCAAAAGGGATTTTCTGGTTCTTCTCTCCCCAGTCACTGTCTCCATATGCTTTGTGATAACTCATGCTCATGAAAATAACTCTTGAAAACTAACCATTTTATTTGTGGTTTTTTTTTTTTTTTTCAGGTTAATTTCAGCTGAAGTTTCCTGATCTAACTGGTCATGTGGTTTCATGGCTGCTCACTCTCAGAGATGCAGTAAGATCACACACCTGAACAATGGCAAAGCTGCTCCTTTCAGCCACAGCATCTCTGCACACTAGCCAACATTTTCAGGAAGCGTAAGTTTCAACAGTGCATCTCCAGAGATAGGTAAGTAACATCAGTGAGCCCTGTGACCTGTGTAACCTCATGATGCTCCAGTTAACCATGCTCTTTAACACTGAATTTTGCCTGTGATGAAAGTTTTGTGACCTGAAAATCGGTGTCTCAGGAAACAACAATTTGCAGAAATCCTCTAATCAGCCTTTTTCTGATGAAATGGTTTGAAATAGTGGAAAAACTATGTCCAGATTATGCTCTGACAGCCATCTTTGTATCCACACCTGAGTGATGGTTTTTCAGGGGAAGAGCAAGCTTGGCACCTCATCCCTCTGCTCTGCATAAACTCATTAGCTGCTATGGCTCAGGTCTTCTGCAGTCCTCAAGTGAAATGGCAGATAATGAGGATATATAAGTTTGTGAAAGCTGAGGAGCTAAATAACTTTTCTGGGATAGTGACAGACTTCACTTAACACCCTGGAGACATAGGCAAGCAAGTTAGTCAAACACAGTCTCAAGAATGTCTCACATAGTTTTCTCTGCTGTTGAGGAGCCCACTTAGAGATAACAGGACAATAAATACTAAGTACTTGAGTCAGCTGGCTGTCAGAGTACAAATCTGATATTTGATCTCATTGCACAAAGTAGCACTGATGTCATAAAAGAAATGAAAAGCTTTACGCTCTTTGTTATTTCTAAATCACCTCATGCTTTCATATTTTGATTATTTTTAGTGTATATCCCAAAAGTAATAAGTGATATGCACCATTAAGTATATGCAAATGTGGACAAAAAATTAAATGTTAAAACGTTTCTGAAAATGAAATTGTTATGATGGGTTTAAGAAGATGGTGTCCAAATCCAAATAAGATATTAACAAGTATTTCCTAACAAAGTAAGGTTTTATGTTTTGTTTTGTTTTGTTTTTTTTTCCATATGAGTCAAATATTGCTCCTATACATTTATAGACAAAATGCTTTATTCTTTAGGTGCCTGATAAGTTTGTTCAGAGTTCAAGTTTAAATGCAACTGTCTACAGTAATGGCAACTAGAAAGAGAAACAGCTCCGCATCTGATTAAAATGCTATCATGGGTGCTGCTCCTACTAAAACAGTTCATAGGTATCCATGTCTGTTTTTTCATAGTTAAGGACATCCATTAGAGTGTATAAAGAGCAGCTAAAGGCATTAAATTACATTGTTGAGGAACCAACCTTCTGTGACTGGACTAATGTGGTGCTTGAATGAGAATTGTTTTATTTCAGGTTCTCTCCAGGTTTCAAAAAAAAAAAAAAAAAAAAAAAAAAAAGTACTACAAACTACTGAAAGGTGACTCTTATCGCAACATTTGGTTGTTTTTTTAATGAACTTTGAAGAAATGATGCTTGACTAATGGATGTCCGGAAGATCACAGAACTTTTCAAATAGGCATTAAAATAACTCCTGCTACTGCTTTTGTTTGTACCAGAGTAGATTGTAGTAACTGTCAAGATCACTGCTTACAAACTGCAGACATGCACTGATTTTGGAGAATGTTTCTGCTGTTGCACTATAAGGCTGCTGCAATTATATAATCCCAGGTGTCAAGCTTAACTCAAGGACAGTGTTCAAAAAGCAGCCTTTTACTTAGTAGCTATTGGGAGATATTGCCACGAGTCTTGAAGTGTACGAATCTTAGTTAAATGGGAATAAATATATTGCATAAGTTTCTGTATTTATCTGCTGGGAATAAGGCACAATTGACTTGAAGGCTGTTCTAAAATTACCATTGGAAAAGGGTAAGGCTTTCTTGTCTCTTTGGTACTATGTAATTTGGTTATGCTTTCATTCTGAGTGAAGATGCATCTTGGCTCTCTGGTATCTTTTGCAGTTGTTTGCATTACTCTTTTTACTTTCTTGATGGCTTCCATTAAAAAATAGAGTACCTTCCCTGAAACCTTCAAATGGAAAATGCTCTAATAGAAAAATGCTCAGAGTCTTGTAGGTGGTGACTATTTGCTCAGGTAAAATGTGTGGAGAGGTGAACAACTACAAGTAGCTGGTCCTGTTTTTTTAGAAGAAGTTATACAAGTAGCACTGTTTCTGGCTTTTTTTTTTTTAAAGCAGCTTATTCAGCTGTAAAGATTCGGGGCTGCTGTTTAATTAGCTGTTTAGAATTGTACACTTTGCATAATCATTATTTGACTACACTGAAGAAAAAAAAAAAAAGGAAGTTCAGACTATTCATTACTCAACTAAGACAATCTGAGATGCGAATCAGACTTTCCGATTTCTCTACAGTGCTCCAAAATTTTGAGGTAAATAATTCTTCCAGGGAAAGACACTCAGACTTCTACCTGACCAGTTTTTATTTTGGTCTCGTACGTGGTCTTACCTTTATGCAGAGTTTCACATGGGTGGGAGGTATTATATTCCAAGATCCTTTGACATAAATAATTTATTTGACTTGGGAGTGGTGAAAATTCTAAGTTGTTCTGCAGTGTTAAATGAGAAACATCAAAACCCAAACAGACTAATATCAGATGTGAAAATTTCATCACATACATTTACCATACGCACACGTGTATGCACATGTTATAGGCATAGAGACTTCTTCGAAATGTTTTGTACTGATTACTTTTCATACCTTAACAAGATGTGAGTGTTCTTGCCAATATTCTTCATTATACCAGAAAACGGATAATTTTTGAAAGTTTTAAATGCAGAAATAACTTCTGTAACTGCCAGCATAGCTGACTTTGTATTATTTGCACTACTCCCACATTCTCAGGGGCTCTGAAAAGTGTACTTAAGGTTAATGGGGCAGATCCCACTGTTCATCCTGAATTCCTCAGGCTATACCCCGAACATAACTCTTCACAACTACAAACATTGGCCAAAATGGGTTGGAATGAGAGATCCTTTTCCTCCTGTCCTTCTGCTCTAGGTCCCTCTCCATTCTTCCTCTGTCCTTTGTTTTCAGGCTCCTGCAGCACCACCTGCTCACCCTACCTCCTTCCAAGCAGGCAGCAGCAGTTGGATTTGGGCCCCAAGGCTCTCTTACTTCGTTCTTGGTATGGCTCATGGTCCCAGCACGTGCTGAAGCTGTGCTCAGGGGGTACTGTGGACATGGTACTGGGGAACAAGCGTTTCCAGATATGTCCTTATACAGTTTGCAGCAGTATTCCTGAATTCCTGTTTTGACTGTTGTCTACAGATATTGATGAAAAGCCCTTTTCACGACAAAGGCAGGAAGCTTTTAACATGAAAACGGTCAAACTGTTGTCACAATTCAAAGCAAATATGAGGCCTGGATAGAAACACAATGTAAACATTCCCAGGAGAAGCTTCTTGAGACTTGTTAGGCAGAGCAAAGTTGGCACAGTATCCCATTAGCAATGCTAAAAATCAAATAGTTTCTTATTTGTTATTTTTGCACTATTTAAGTGACATTCTATTTGTTTTAAGATTTAGTTGCTGACGCACAAGTCTCCTCTGTCCACTGATTCACATCATATGAGCACGCTGTGCAGTCACAAGTGTCTGCTTTGCTGAATTGTTTTTGCAAATGAAAAATCAATAATTAATCCATAGCTGAGATAGAGAACTCAATCCCATTATGAGATTGCTGCCACTGTGAAGGTTTTCAATTATATTTGTATTAAAAGAGGAGGAGACTGAGGGCATTTGCTGCTTCTGGTTTGGTCTACTGCTCCAGTTTTGTGTTTTGTTTTTTTTTTCCCTAAGGTGCCTATCACCAGGCTATCTCGGTAACAATAAACTAGTTACTCAAATGTTGTACTGAATAGTGCTTTCAAGATAACTCAATGTAATGAGAATGAAACTTTCTGATAATGATAAAAATGTTTGTTCAATGACTTTCTACCATAATTCCCAAGTGAACAAGAAGCCCATGAGCTCATGAACTGTGTTTAGTAATTCAGTAACATCTCGTACCTGAAAAAGGCAAATTGCTGTCCAACTGATTTATATTAACTCACCTGCTGGAGGTATCGCTCTGAGGGGTGGGAATGTGCAAATGCTCAGAGTAAAACTAACAAAGTTAGAAGATTAAAGGTAAAGCAAACAATTTTTAATTGCAAACTCTCTCAGTATTTGCAAGATACTGTAGAAGGAATGAAAGTAGGACGAAATTGGCAAGCGTGTTTATTTTTTCGTTTGCTTAATTTACTTTATTTAACCTGTTGCTGTCACCATGGCAGTTGTTCTCTCCTAAAGAATAGAGAGCACATAGTCAGCCACAACTTTTGGTTCTTTCCTCAAGTATACAACAAAGAGGCTATCCAGAAAATTAGCTCCTGCTATGGTGAATCTATTGAGGGTGTGAAAGATTTCAGTTTAAGGCTTGGGATTTTCTGCAGTATATTACTCTGATTGCATAGTCATTAGCATTTGCTGGGTTGTGTTCCCACTTACAGTTTCTTCAGGGGCAAATCTGATTCTCCTGTTCTTTTTCTGCCTGCAATACAGATTGCTGCCATGGTTGTGATCTAACTCTGACTGGTGAAACGGTCCACTTAGAAAGACTCTTTTAAAGAGTTTTGGTGGTATCTGTAATAATTTGGAGTTATCTGTGGCTCTGTCTTGGTTTGCTCAGGCTCAGCACAAGCACGCTAATGGCAGCTTCAACAGTGATGAGATCATAAGCTTGGTGCATGCTTCACGGTCAGCTTTAGGTCTGATCCCCAGTACACGGAGCCCAATGGGACCAGAAGCAATGTTCACGCTAGGACTCTTTATGTGTTCAGGAACACAGTGCAGGGCAGATCTCTGGGAATATCGCCACAGAGCTGTTGCATTAATTTAGCCTGTCGTTGTGTTTCCCCTATTACTTCATAAATTTGCAACAGAAGCAGAAGTTGTAAAACTCTTCAGCTATTGGTAGCGCTTGATTGCTTTTTAATATGCTGCAGTTGCTTCTCTCTGGACTGGTTACACAGCCTGTGCTTTTGAAAAAACAATATGAGCTGAAAATATAGCAAGATGTGCACAGAAGTAAATGAAAGAAAAAGAATAACGGCTTCAAGGCAAAAATTCTCAAAGACTCTTTATACCAGAACAAGTTGAAGCTCATTTCCCCCACAAGCTCTACTGTGAGGAAAATTCAGCTGCTCAAATATTCACAAAGTAAAATCAAAGCAATTATAAACATATTAAATTTCTTGCATTTTGAGTTGATGCTGGTGAAAAATTGAGGGGAAACTGTGGGAACACGTCATGTTTTCTACAGGATTTTTCCTACACTGGAGGCAACATAGACTTATTCTTTAAGCAGTTACTCTTTATTCCTCCTTATGAGTTAAACATTTTGTGGTTGGCTTCCTTCAGAGATTTTTATTTTTATTTTTTTAAATGTAAGAAAGAATATTACTAGCTGGATGGTTTCTGAGTTGCAAGCCTCCAGCTGCAGCATAGGAGTTTTCAGGAGAACATGTCTCTGAAGAGCAAAAAGTTGGCTGTAGTTCCTCAAAGAATCACTTCAGAAATGTGTGAGTAGCACCACTCAGCTGCTTGCTGAATCTTAGTCACTTGTGCCTTGGCTTTTGCAATAGCCACGTGAAAAAGAAAGGGTTATTTATTAAGAGCAGAACAGTTCCCTTTTAGTTCTGTAGCAATCATGTCTCTTTTTTTCCAGTCCATGGAAAGTGTTATCTCAGGCAGCTTTGTGCAGGAAGTTCTGTTTATCACTTCCTCACAGTTGCAGTTTGTCTAGGACTTAAATATATGATATCAGATTGCATCAAAATGTGGGCCTTTGTGTGCTTAACTCATCAAAGGAGTGGACCCTCAGGACTTGATATCACTTCGCTGCATATGCAGTCATGTAACAAAACAAAGTCTATCTAAACAGGACAGAGCTATTTCTGTTGGTAGTGTAGCAAAGCAAGCAGAATTGGTGTAGTTTCAGGTATCTGCACTGTTTCACTTCTTGTTTTTAAATTTATCACTTTTTTTAAAAAGTGACATGGTTTGCCTGTTTTTACTATGTAAACTATGTTGAAAAACCAAAATATTACTTGTTTTTGTTTTTTTTTTTTTTTAATTGTACACTATAAGCCAAACTCAACAGAGATTCACTTGGTAGAAGTTAGTGCTATGCATGCTTGCATTGCAAAAACACCCTTTAGAGCTTTGAATTCGTATGTTTTAGTCGACTTGAGAAAATCTGATATGAGATGAGGCTACCCACAGAATTTCACAATCAAAAAAGATTGAGATACCATGTCCAAGGGTGTAAGAGCAGCAGTAAAAGCTCAGCTAGGGCTTGTGAACCTGCTCTCCCACCTTTGCGGCTGTTTCTATTTTCTGTAGCCCTGATAAAGGAGTTCCCTCTTCAGTACAGCAGGCTGCCTTGCCAGATGTTAGTCTTCATGGGCAGCCACAGGAAGCCTATTCAAACTGTGTAGCAATACTTCTCTTCTGAGCAACAGCTCCTCTGTGCTGACTCTGGGTTTCAATACCACTCTCTTCCACGCCCCTTGTGTATCTGATTTGTTCATATTGGCCTTTTTACTCAGCACAGGCTGCTTTCATGGTGGCTCATAAATGTCTGTTTGCTGTGGAGCCCAATACCCATTTCTGCCCCTTCCCATGTGCTTAAGGTGTGTGTTTTAATGACACAGGTGATGCAAAACTGAGAATGTGAATTTTATGTTGGTATCTGCCCTCAGATCCATGATGTAACACTCTTTCTGCTTACTAACATCTGTTAAATGTATATATATATTTGGCAGTAAATGATGTCTGCTATCTTTCTTACTTGTGAAATAATATGTCAATATAACATGGGTAAAAACAACTTTTTCCTTTTTTTTTTTCTTCCTCATTTTAAATGTTCATCAGCCCACAGATTACTCCAAACTACATCAAACAACTGCTGTAGGAGCCAGTGTTGTGATCAGAGAGAAGATGTCCTAGAGACAGAAGGGAGGTACAGAGGCTGAACCTGTGCGGATGATTAGAGAGGGTTTGAGGTCCTTTCCAACCCAAATCACTCTATGATCCTTTTCTGAAGGTCCTTCAGTGAACTGAAATAACGCATTTCTTATTCCATTGCTGGCCAATCTGCCTTGTCATGCCAAGGAAACCCGAGAGGTGTTTTGTTGTCTTCTCGTCGTCAATTCCTTCCTCCGACTGTGTTTCCCACAGAAGAGGCTGTATAAGCCCTACCAGTCACTTGGTGTAGCTAAGGAAATTTTCTGAGGACGTGGGACATACTGCTCCGGGCTTTGATCTTGAGTTTTGTCAGAGCTTTAAGTTGCAAGCAAACTCTTGCTACCAGGCAGAAAACAAGACATTTCTCAAAAGTGAGGGTTTGTTTGTTTAACTAAAGCCAAACTTTCTTCCCCTTCTCTTTCAATTTGATTATACAGCAAAAATGAAAGTCAGGATTTGATCTCAACTGTCATGCCAGTCCAAAATTCTTCCACTTTGAAAATAACTATATTTTGAAGAAAGTTGCCTTATGAGGAATGCCTCAATTTTCACTGTGGTAGTGGAGGGAAAATGGCTTTAGTTACTCAATATGGATAACCAGTGCTCTGAGTCAAGTTTGTAGATATGAATCAGTCATACAGCACTTCACACGTAGACATTTACACTGTGAAAACTGGAAGTTTTGTGTAGTTCTGCTTTGTGGAATATCGCACCAACCTAAAAGTGCACTCAAAAAGCTTTTTTGGATTTGGTGGGTGAAAAGGAGGAGTGTTTGCAGTTACTGTTTAGAAAAGGTTGACCTTTCTTTGCTATTTCAAATGCAGATGTTCATAAATGTACTGATTAACATACATGTATAGTACAAAATATTACATGTTCTAGTAGGTGGTGGTACACTGTGCCACTGGAGACATTGGAAGGGTGCACCTCTCATAACAGTCTATGGTGTATGGTTTCTAATGAGCAGGAAAAGTTGAATCAACTGAATTAATAAATTCCCTTATCTAGTTAGGGCAAGACTTTTTAAACAGAATTCCTTCTACCTGTTACTTCTCCCACTTGCTCCTGACCTTCCTCCAACCCCCTAAATGCCCATTTTGGACCTCTGTCCTTGAGGCCACACTCAAGAGCACACATAAAACAATGAAAAATTTAAAGTTCTGCTTTACTAAAAACCTCCAGTTGAACAATTTCTCATTTTGGGTCTGCTCTGGGACTCCTAGGAATGCTAATGCATGTTAATTTAAACTCTTTATCAGCAGACTAGCAAGATCATTCACGCATTTTCCAGAGACACCACAGGATTTAGGCTGTTGTCCTAATTGCTATTGTTCAGGCAACCAGCTATTATATTTACCACAAGCTGTTTTTGTCTTGTTAGGTTGTTTTCCTCTTGTTGGGAGCCTGGTGCCAAACTGAAAAGCAACACCTACCTTGACCACTTTTCGCCTTTTGGAAGCTGAAGTAATTATGCAATAGGTTGCAAACAAGCTTCTGTACAAATGTTGTAAGCTTTTGGATGTGTTTTCAATAGATGGTGAATCTGTTTTTTAGGGAAATGCAGGGTTGCATGACACTAAGCACTGCACACAGTCTTTCTTCAAGATTGTTTGTTTGTTTGTTTGCTTAACTGATGAATATCTTGGTCAATCAGCTATGTTTGTGACCATGTTTTTATGCTTGATCAGGTCTGAACTCAATGACTGTCAGAGGTGAGCTTCTCTGCCCCACAGAATTTTTATCTGTTCAGAAGAATACAACATTTGCACAGCCATGATAGTAGAAGTCTGAAAAATGGTTTATTTTCTTTCATTCTCATTTCTTGATTCAGTTCAGGGAGGGATTGAGGAAACAGAAGATCCCGCATTTTAGGCAATAAATTCCTATGAGACTGCGCTCATCCACAAAATTGAACCCTAACTGTCTAACTTTCAAACTGTTTTCCTCTCTTTTGTATTTGTAGATATAGTCATTAAACTGCTTTAAAAATAAAATTCAGATTGCAACTCCTAGGCTTTTCTGCAGACATAGGCTTGCTTTGGAAAAAAATTATAGAGACTTACCATCAATTTAAACCAAGTTTGAGGCTGTAAAAACAAAAACAAATGAAACAAAACAGAACAAAAACCCAAAAACATACATACAAACTTTGGTAACGCTTGCTTTTGTTTCATTTTTTCATACTCTTCTCCACTTCATTTTTTTGTTGGTGTACTTCCACCTGGAAGTACTAGAAATATGCACCCAGTTTTGCACAGGATGAGTGTTCTTTTGTTGAAGGCTCTGAGCTGGTATTTAGGAAACATGGATTCAATTTTCTGCTTTGCCACTTGTTTTCAGTTTAAAATTGTTATGTAAGTCATGTAGCTAATTAAGTCTGTGCTTCAATATCCCACCTGTGAAGCAGTTCATATTTCCTTACTTAAGAGGGCAGCAATATGTTCATTTGTGTTTCTGTGATGCTCAGATGCTACAGCGATCATTTGTGAATACAGGCTCTTTTAGAATAACAGTAAATTGCTGTCATGCCACATTTGTCTTTGTTTCTCAAGTCATTATCTTTATCTTGTTTTAACCTGATGACAAGCTGCTGTGTTTGTTCCTGGACACATGCACCACCCCGTTCCCAGCAGCTCTGGATGTGCTTGCTGTGGCGGTGTTGCTCCTGAGCAGCTAACCTGGAACTTGAGGGGTGGGACAGATCATCCAGAAGTGTTTTACAGAGAATTCCTGAAAGCTTTCTATTCTCACTAAGACATTCTTAACTTCTTTCTTTTTTTTTCTTTTCTTTTTGAGACCTGAAAGTTAGCAAATCTTTTGCTATAAGCATAGTAATGCTTTATTTAGTAGTGTGACTTAGTAGGCAGTGCAAGTATGTACTGTATTTATGACAGTGTATTTGAGCAAGGAAGGAAGGATTTGACTTTGATCAGTTTAAGCTTAGATCCTGGCCCTGTGGATCAACACAGTATCTCACATGTTCAGTTCCTGGTGACCCTCTCTGATTCTCCTGCACATATAAAACTTTATTCCTAGATGAACGGGAGCAAGGTGTATTTAAGAGGATTGACTTCATCTGAAGGCAGCCACGAGTCTAACCAACTCCAGTTAATGATCTGAAGACTATGCCTGTTTGACTAGGAAATGGTGATTGAATTCATCTGTCAGCCTTAATAAAAGGGGTTTTCCTCTTCATGCCCTTAAATTAAGAAAGTGAGCAGAATATGTGCAGCACACGGCTGGGTGCTGAGGACTCTTCAGTGTCATGAAAGCTGGCAGCTGTTGCATTAAGACCACATCCCATGATGCTTCTTCAGTCAAAATATATTAAAAGGCAATGATAAAACTCATCATATCACTATAGATAAGTGTAGACAATTAGTTAATAATACAGTATCCCTTTTCATGATTGGGCTCTTTGATTATGTTGCAAGATTTTATAAGTCAAATTTTTGAAGGGGCTAAATAAGCTCACACAAATTAATCCTGAATTTTGTATACTTGCCATTGATTAGAAATGCAAACTATATAAATAAGATTATTTATAATGTAGTACTCTGCAAAATACATTGTAAAAGAAAGCTTTGTAAGTAATTAGATTCCCAAGAAAAATTTAATCAGAGCTTCCTGAGCAGCTGTCAGATGCCTGATCAAAAAATGACAAGTATTAAATGCTATGAAAACATCAAGTATCAATTACGTAGTAGTTCATCTACATATTTGCTTCTCTATTTTGCTTAGCAAAGTTCATTTACATATTTGCTTCTCTATTTTGCTTAGCAAGATTCTAGGCTCTTAAATTTATTCTCAAGCAAATAGCATCTCTTCTTTAAGTAGGTTTATATGCACTGAAAGGCACATGTTTTTTTGTCGTTACACAGAGAGTTAGCTGTCTCTTTAATCATAACTACGTACTTAGGTAATTATACTATGATGATACAGATACTTTGCTATTCCACTTTTATTTTTTTTTCCATGATACCTTGTGCTTTTACATCAAAGGGTCTCACAAAGTCCATCTACAATTCAAAAGAACACCTGAAGTTGAACTCAATGACATTGGCATTTCAGTATGTTCTAAGAATTAATAAAAAATTGTTTTGAACTTAAAGATAATTGGAAATCTAAAAAACTCACTAACTAATATGCATAAGCTAAGAACTGGAATTGGCACTGGCTGCTTTGGAAGTTTTAAGAAATCCAGCAGCTGAGTAAGTAAAGGAGTTGGAGTAAGAAGATGCAGCTTGCAGTGTTTGGCACATTTATAGTTCTTAAAAGAATGTTTGCCAAGGGCAGTTGTGATTACTGGTTACTGTGTTGTTGACATATATAACTGACAAAAGGCTTTTAAAAGCATATCCAAGCTGTTTTTGTGTGTGATAGGATATGTTATCTAGGCACAGTTTTCAAAATAGCTGCATTGGATTAAATAATGGATGACTTTCCAAGAAAGGATTTAATATCAAATACAGTACAATTTTAAAGAATTCAAGTTCAGTTGCATACTTCTAGAGACCTTGATAGTAACCATTATCTGAGTAAATTAGCGTCCTTAAGTCTTTACACAGTGAACTATGTATTTGATTTAGATGGGTCCGTTCTATTCTCAAGGACAGAAGAATATACATACTCTGTATAGCTATGTAGAATCTGATCTATGAAATTTTTGTTGTTTTCTGATGTCAAAGGAGTTTCTGTTGGTCGCACACAATTGTTCTTCACCTCAACCATTGTTTCAAAATCTTTCAGAGCTGTTCTAAGGGGCTGAGGTGGAAAGCTGATTTGATGATGGTTATTTTTTTGGGGGGGGGTGAATGGTGGTTTTGGTTCTTCTCACTTTAGAGTAGATCTCTGTACTTCTAGCTTGTAAGTAAAAATCTCCTGACTATAAAAGCCATGATTCTGCTATACGCTCCCTTCTTAACCACCTGTCTAGAACTTTAGAAACTGGGAGTGTCTAGTGACCTCTTACCTCCTAGAACTTTAACCACAAGTGGCTGGTTGTGTAGGTTAGTCTTGGTTAGCTGCACAAATGCTATAAACAACTCATTATCTCCGTCTCTGAATTATTGGCACTAGTCAACGGATGATTGATTAGGTTGGCTCTTAAATTAATTAGAAAATTCAATGAAGAATATTTCACCAAGTCTGCTTTACCATTTCTGTAGTAAAAGGTAGATACAAACTGCATCAGTCAGAGTGATGCAATTGTCTTCTGTTATGCTTCATTATATCTGGTGCAGGACTTCCTATTTTCCCTCTTTATATGGGATACCAGCTGTGTCTCCTAGCACAACTGTGATCAAGTATGACATTAAAAGCAAATGAAAATATGCCCACTAGATACCTGTAAGGAACTATAGCATAGTGGAATTGTCCTGTTCTCATCTAAGAGAGGTCTGCCCCATGTATACTCTGTAGCCTGGCTGTGAGAATCCATTCCTAACCTTTTGAAAGTAGAACAGTTTAATTCTTACTGATAGATGTTTTAATGCATTTGAAAATATGTGTGAAGTTCTCTTTCTGAGTTTGAAAATTGTGATTCTGGTACACTGTGGTATTCAGACGGGGAAAAATTATATAAACTCTCACATATGAAAGCAAACATTCGATGAGTACTGAAAAATCTGGGATCTGTATGCATGACTTAGTGGTTGCATCAATCATTGCTAGAGTGTCACTGATTTGGCTGTCATAAAACCACAGGCTTTTATTTTTATGAGAATTGTAATTAAAAAAAAAAAAAAGACATTTTAGACAGGTGAAGAGTAGTATTGATTACTGGATATATTACTAATGTAATCTGAATGTTTTCTCTTGGAATTTTTTCTGTGTTTGTGAAATACTTTGGATGAACTTTAACGATCATTCACCATTTTTCAGAAAGTTGTTACAATGTTATGGCAGAGAAAATTGCAGTTGCAGTGCAATTTAGGTGGAATTGTCACAGGGAGCATAGAGAGAATGAAGATCAGAAATATGATGTTTCTACTTTGCTAAGCAGGCATTCCTAAACTTGATCAAGTGCTTTCATGTTTTTCTTCTGAGAAACATATGAATTTATGTTAACGAGAATTAAATAAATGAAATCATTGGCCAATACATGTAAATTTCTCTGTCTCAAAATCTGTGAATTAAAATAAGGAAGAAGGAGATGAAATTACTTCCCAAAAGAAGAAAGAGATGATGAAAGCTTTTATTTGTGCCTAGGGTCTTATGTTGATGAACTTGCATGCTATAGGGCAGGTTACTAAAGGCACCCGAAAGTTGCTTGGCAGCTTCGTGGCAGTTACACATAATCAGATGGCTTTACATTACTTTTCTTCTAGGAAGCAACCCAGCAAGGAGAATGCTTTTCTGTTGCCAAAGCTTTGAGACTGTGTAAACCAAGCAATTCCTCACCCAGAGCAGTCCCTGCCAGGCCCAGAGGCTGCGAGCGGGGGCTGCTGTGCAGGCCTGGTTTCCCCACCAAAAGAGCAGCCACCTCCCTTTCCTGCTGCCCACCTCGCAGGCTTCTCTTGATGCTGTGAGGGGATTCTAAATAAGCCTGGGCAAACCTTTCCTTTTTTGGGAGAACTCTGCAATGAGGAGAGCCCTCTTACTTTGTGCTGGGACTTTGTGAAAGTTCTTAGTCTGGTGGAATATTTAGGGCCAGGTGTCGTGATGGTGCATCCCCAGCTAATCCTCCTCCCATTTGCCTTTGGGAAATGGTGCCTGTCTGGGGATTTCTCTGACTTTCTGACCCTTTGAAAAATTTACACTTGTGAGGGATAGTGGTTGTAATGCTCTCTCAGGTGCAGTTGGGTCCCCAGGTAGGCCACAGCATCTGTGGTCGTCTGTCTGGCTGCATCTATATGCGTGAACAGAAGGAATAGCATCAGGGCTGGGATGTCTGCTTTATTTTGTCATCTCTCTTCTGGTATTTGCCCTAACAACCAGCTGTCCTTGTTGCTTGGGCTTGGGCACGTGCTTGGGCACGTCCCAGGGCATGGTAGAAGCCACCAGCTCATTCCCAGCAGTCAGGAAGGATGAGGCCATCCCAGACAAGTGACTGGCTCGCTGTGTGGATTGGATCTGTGCTATGTATGCCATTTGCTGACCTGGCCATAGAATGGGTGCCAGCCCTGATTAGTTTCCTAGTAGACGTGTAGCCTCTGATACCATGCTGAAATGGGAGTTGCTGTACTCAGGCTGTGAGGTAAGACACAAAAACAAAGTTCCATATTTCATTAGCTGAAAACAGCACATAAAATGGCATAATCTGTCATTTTATTTTCTCTTCTTTCAAAATGCATATGTCCCTGAAGGAAAGCTTCTGCTGATAGGTATGGTGTGCTCATCCTCCTGGGAAACTGGCCTGCAAGTGGTGCTGCGATGACCCCTGTAGCCAAGGAAAGAGAAGTGAATGGCTCAGCCAGATGCTCCCAAACCTATCCTGAAGATGCTGACTGTCTATGGTATGGGACTTGAAGACTCTAACATTAGAAGCAGTGTGTTGTACTTAAAATGCTTGTTATCTTGAAACAGAGTGGACTGATGAAGTAACAGGCAGGGAATCTGAGTCCCTTATTTTTTCAGAAGTTTAGGAATCATTTGAGCTCTGACACAGCGAATCCCAATATCAATCAGTGAGAACTCTTCAGCCCTTCTTGAAAAGAGAATTTCAGATGAATTGGACTATTCTTAAAACAGCGAGGTACTCCAGGCTCCAGCTGTCTGCTAAGATTTTCTGTGCCTCAGTCCAATCACAGAAATAGAGAGTTAATCAAACTCATAAAAAATGTTCATGCAATGTTTGAAATACTAAACTGGACAGACTTGAATTAGCTACCTTTGAGGAGGGCAAGAGACTTTTATCCCTTATACAAGTGTAATCCTATTGATGCGGAAATATTGTAACCAGTATTGCTTAATGTCTTCTTTCTTATTAGAACATTAAGTAGTAATTTCCTTTCCTCCCCCACCCCACACTTCACCTTATGCATTGTATTTACTGAGAACAGCAGGTAACAAGGCAAGCCTGGCATCTGACCAAAAAGGTTTTTTAGCTAGTGATTCATTAGTGTGTATAAAAATAGCTAACCTTGTTTAAAGGCACTTCTTACACAAAAAGAAAGGAGTTCAATTACCATAGCTCATTCAAAGTGAAGATTTAACATCTTTACCAGGACAGTGCACTAATCCCATGAATCCTGTTTATGCTGAAATGTAGTGCTATTGGCAATAAACAGCAATTTGAGAAGTCATAACACAAGAAAATCATTGTCAAGTGACTTTAGAACTCCCTATAAATTTCCTCTTGATGCCTTTGGCAGTAGTGCTCAACAACAGAGTTAAATATTTGTATTAGATGCTCCTGCCTTTAACAGACTAATTAAAAAGATGGAATTCTTTGATTCTATCTCAAATCATTTTAGTTCTAATCTCTCTCGAGCAAAGTCAGCTCCATAAATTGAGCTAAACGTTTTTGGTTTCTTTTTCCTGAATAGAGACTTTACAGTGTAGCAATAAATTCAAGCACCGGGAAAGTAAATGTAAGTGAAGTGCTTTTAATGATGCTATTGTGTAGTTGTTATGGTTATAATCCCATTACACAGACCTCTGTCTTGAAGGTTACAAATTCTTCCAGAAAGTATTCTAATGGGAAAGGACACTGCTTAATGCTTTGTGTTTAAGTGTGACAAAATAGGGGAGGATTTAAATTTGAAGAACCAAGACACGCAGGCTGCCTGTCATGAAGAGCATCTGATTTGTATTTCCCAAGAAAATATGTAGTGGGAATAATGGTTATTAAGATAAATATATACTAAGCTCATCCTTTGGATGTAGTTGTGGTTGAATGAATGGTGGTGAGGGTAAGGATTTATGCTAAATTTGCTAAGGAAAGGACTTACTGTTATTTGCATCACAGCTATGTCTGGAAAGTGCTGTTCTAATCCACACCTGCAAACTTAAGAAACAATAACTGCATGAGGAACTATCAGTCTGGAAATCTGATCCCAAACTAAATGAAGTCAGTGTGAGACTTCCATTGATTTTAATGATTTGGAGCCAAGTATTTCTAAGACAAAAATCAATATTGTCCCACAGTGGTAAAGTTTTCATGTGTTTCTATTGATTCTTTTGTTGTAGATTACAGGATACCTTGGCACTGTCAAGATACAAAGTTTCAACAAACAGGTTTGATTTATTAACATCTGCAGTAGCAAGTATTTAGTGAGTGTCAGCAAACAGAAGTCTGTCAGAAGGAGCACAGCGGACAATGACTTGTTGCACAATGGGAGTTGGAATCCAATGGGAACAGGCTTTTCTTAATAGCAGTCTGTCAGAACTCTGTGGAGTGCTAAGCACAAGTTGTGCATTCCAAAACTTTTTTTTTAATAACCAATGAGAGCATTAAGTGTAAGAGAAGTCTCACCTCTTCTGAAGTACCTCAATTCATCTCCTGTCTGAATCACAGTGAAAAATAACATTGCTATGATAGTATGATTGCAAAAAAAGATGCCAAACTTCTCAAATTAAATTGAACTCAGCCTGTCAGTTATTCTTTATAGTTTTACAAAGGATCACCTTTTAAATACCAACCATGAAATAAGGTGTCTTATTTCAGAGATACATTGCTGCATTTATAGCATCTGACTTACAAACACTAATCGTGGGCATGTCAGCAGAACTGCTTGTCCCAGTACTAGTTACAGCTGTGGACTATTCAGCTGCCAGCCCTGATGCAGCACTCTGTACTGCCTTAAAATCAGTCAAAAATCTCCTGTAATATCTCAGGGATGCCTCTTCAATTGCTAGGCTTCTAATTCAACCTGATTTCAATACTATTTGAAAAATAAATAGTTCATACAGTTTAAAAATAATATGGCTATAGTCCAAAGCTATACAACTTTCCTACTCCACGCCCACATGGTAATATTTTAGTACTTCACATTCCTTTATGTGATACTCTCTATCAGTGTACAGAGAGTCAGGGCACAAATCTCCAGGTGTAAATATCATTTCCTCCATCTGAAAGGATCATTCTGCTGGAAGAAAATTTGAAACCCTTGTAGTCTCAGAACCTTCCCATTCCAAACCCAAAGCTGCTAATCATGCCTGACAGACCACAAAGTGTTATGTTCACTTGTGTTTTCAAAACCGCGTGAATCTTAATTTTCTAATTGAATTTGTAATTACTTGTCTTGTAATTATTACAGTAAGAATGTCTCTAACGATTTGATCGATCATAACAGAAGTGCAGATACCATGTAAATCTTATCGAGATCATCAAATAATGGGATTTTTGTTTACAAGGTGTCGATTGGTTTTAGAAGCTTTGATAATGACTCCAGACAGTCAATAAATACGGAGACTTTTACATTGCCAGTAGGAGCCGAACTGAACTATCTAATCTTTTTAAAATGACAGACAACACAATGAACTCTAAACTTAATCCCCTCCAAACACTAAGGAGACAGTTTAGTGCTTAAAGTACTATTCAGACTCAAAACCTACATTTAAAAAAATCATTAAGCATCGGAGTTAAATACACAAACCAGGGAAATTCAGAGTGAAGGCCACAGCTCTGGAGTGGTTTTCCTTTCCATGGCTCCTGGGCTGTCTGTGGTGGGCTGTGAGCCTGCCAGCAGCTCCTGCAGGGCAAGGAAAACACCTGCAGGTCTTTTGAAAACAAGTTTGTAGTTGAAGAATTTAAGATACATATATATATATATATATATAAATGTGAAGTCTTACTCTGTGTTCGAGTGAGGAAATTTTGCCCTAAGGTCTTTAAGAAGAGATGGGGGGGAAATTCTGCAGGCAAAGTTCCAGCTGGCAGAATTTACCCCACTGGGTTCATAACCTCGGAATGAAACACGTGTCCTTTAGGAGAAAAATGGAACCATAAATGTAAGGCTTATGTAGGTGAGGGAGAGGGTGACAGGCAACGGCTGATGAAAAGTCTGAACAACTTTTTCTCTCTCTCCTGGTGGGGCAGCACCTCCAGGCACTACAAGTCACTGAGATTAACTGTGAAAGACTCCTCCTTCCTTTACTTGAAATTACGAAGCAAGCAAGTCTTGCTAGAAAGTGACACCCACCACAGTTAAATGTTTCTCTCGTGCTTGTCAACAGGAAAAAAAAAAAAAAAAAAAAAAGGTTGATAAATTATTAAATACATTAAAGTATGTAAATATGTAACACATATAAAACCATACTTTATTTAACTTCAATTTTTTTTTTTTCTGACTGTAGGGCTGTATCTTACACTAGTAATAAAAATGCATGAAAATATGAATACTCATTATCAATTCTATCAGATAGTTGTTTGCTTTCTAACTTCTTTACTGTTGGCACACTCAGCACAGATCTAGATCTGACCAGTATTGATTGGGTGTCACCATATTTTCCATGGGTTACATCTTGCAAGTCTCTTTTGTTGATCTGTCTTATAAATGTATGTCTAGCTAATGTGTGGAGGAATCGGTGTATTCAAAGTGTTCTCCTCACTGCTTAGCGCAATGCTTGGCAGACAAGTGCTTTGGCTTTGTTCTTACCACAGCCCATGTATCTTTATTGGCTTTCCTGGGTAAATGGAGACAAGAGGCTGTTAAATCTCCACCTTTATTATTAATTAATTCCACTGAATAGGTACTTCCTGAGATCTTTTCCAAAGCCTCTCTATGGCTTACATAAATTTTTGTATGTAGAGGAGAAAATA